>NC_057799.1:121111438-121111667 GCF_018294505.1 Triticum aestivum
AAAATAAACAAATAAAAAGAAAAAGCAAAAGAACACAGAACAGACAAAGAAAAAGAAAAAGGAGAAGGCCCCCCCCACAGCACCCCTGGCCCAACTGGGCCGACCCCCGGCCCAGCCCACCTCTCCCCCTCGCCCCCTTCCCTGTTCCCCCGACCGGGGTCGGAACAGGGGCAGTCCCCGCCGCACCACCTCGCCGGCGACGGGGAGGATAAGGGCGCCACCACCCCCC
>NC_057799.1:121111843-121132844 GCF_018294505.1 Triticum aestivum
CCCCACGCCCGACGCGGTCGCCGCCGTTCACCGTCGTTCCCGCGGCCACCGTGCCCCAATTGCCACCTCGCCGTGTCGTACGCCGTCGCTGCCCTCGACTACACCACCTCGGCCTCTCCGTTGAAGCTCGGAGCCACTGCAACGGCCTCCCCGAGCTCGTCTTCAACTTCGGACGCCGGCGACCCCCTTCTCCCCTGGCGCCGACCTGCTGCTCCTAAGCTCTCACCGGCCTCCGTGTGCCGCGCGGTGAGCCTCTCCCCCTCCTCCCCTGTCCTTTTCTCTCTCGCGCGCCCCCTAGCTGCTTCCCCACGCGCGCCCGAACGCCGCGCCGCGGAGCTCGCCGCCGGCAAGGCTCCGGTGACCTTTTGGTCACGGGCTCAAGCCCGCAGCACTCCCCACCGCACGTAGAAGCTTCCCAGCCCCTCCGCTTGCTCGACAGCCCGCCGTAGCCACGTTTCCGTCAGGCACCCGTGCGCGCCGCCGCCTCCGCCGCTCGCCGGCGCCGATTCCGGCCAAGTCCGGCGAAGCCCCGGCCACCACTGGATGCGGCGCTGCGAGTTCCTTCGAATGGACCTAGCCCCGCTCCTCCCCGAGCCCCGTAGCGCGATTCCGGCCAACTCCGACGAGGGGCCGCCGCTGTTTTGGTCGCCGGAGTCGTTCCGGCGCCGGCCGCCGACGTGGCTGGCCTGGCCCCCCCCAGTGCCACTGCCAGTGGGCCCGTGGGCCCCGTTGACTGGGTCCACCCAGTCAACGTGCTGACTGGGCAGGCCCAGCCACTGACATGCGGGCCCCGCCGCAAAATTTAAAAGAAAAGAAAAAGAAAATGTTTTATAAATAAAAATAATTAGATTAACTAATCACTCACTGACATATGGGGCCCACCCCTCTAATTAGACTGTTAGTTTAGTTTGAATTAATATTAGACTAACAGAGACTAACATGTGGGTCCCACTGGACCCACCTGTCTGGTTTGACTGGTCAGCCGACCTGTTGACCTGCTGACGTCAGCATTGCCTCATGCTGACGTCATAATTCATTTTTGCTTAATTTAAATAATTCCAGAAATTCCAATAAACTTTGAAAATTCATATCTTTTAAACCGTAACTCGGATGGAATTGTTTTCTATATGAAAGTTGCTCAGAACGACGAGACGAATCCGAATACGCAGTCCGTTCGTCCACCACACCTCCCTAACCTATCGAACTAGCAACTTTCCCCCTCCGGTCCGTCTGTCCGAAAACGCGAAGCATCGGGAATACCTCCCGGATGTCCCCCCCTTCACCGGTACCACCTACTGTCGCGTTAGGACACACCTAACACCGCTCATTGTCATGTCACGCATTGTCATGCTTATGTTTGCATTGTATTTACTGTTTCTTCCCCCCTCTTCTCTCCGGTAGACTACGAGACCGACACTGCTGCTGCCCAGTTCGACTACGGAGTCGACGACCCCTCCTACTTGCCAGAGCAACCATGCAAGCCCCCCCCCCTTGATCACCAGATATCGCCTATTCTTCTCTATACTGCTTGCATTAGAGTAGTGTAGCATGTTACTGCTTTTCGATATCCTATCCTGATGCATAGCCTATCCTTGCTACTACTGTTGATACCTTTACCTGCAATCCTACATGCTTAGTATAGGATGCTAGATTTCCATCAGTGGCCCTACATTCTTGTCCGTCTGCTGTGCTATACTATCGGGCCGTGATCACCTGGGCGGTGATCACGGGTATATACTTATATACTATATACATGACACATGAGATGACTAAAGTCGGGTCGGCTCGTAGGAGTACCCGCGAGTGGATCTTTGTGGCGGAGCGACAGGGCAGGTTGAGACTGCCTAGGTGAGAGGTGGGCCTGGCCCTGATCGGCGTTCGCGGTTTCTTAACACGCTTAACGAGATCTTGGTATTTGATCTGAGTCTGGCCATTTGGTCTATACGCACTAACCATCTACGTGGGAGTAGTTATGGGTATCCCGGCGTCGTGGTATCAGCCGAAGCTCTTTTGACGTCAGCAACTGAGTGGCGCGCGCCGCATTGGACCGTAAGCTCGCGCTTGTATTAAGGGGGCTAGGTCTGCTTCCGGCCGCGTACGCAGCGTGCAGGTGTGCATAGGGCGATGGGCCCAGACCCCTGCGCGCATAGGTTTAGACCGGCGTGCTGACCTCTCTGTTGAGCCTAGGTGGGGCTGCGACGTGTTGATCTTCCGAGGCCGGGCATGACCCAGAAAAGTGTGTCCGGCCAAATGGGATCGAGCGTGTTGGGTTATGTGGTGCACCCCTGCAGGGAAGTTTATCTATTCGAATAGCCGTGTCCCTCGGTAAAAGGACGACCCGGAGTTGTGCCTTGACCTTATGACAACTAGAACTGGATACTGAATAAAATACACCCTTCCAAGTGCCAGATACAACCCGGTGATCGCTCTCTAACAGGGCGACGAGGAGGGGATCGCCGGGTAGGATTATGCTATGCGATGCTACTTGGAGGACTTCAATCTACTCTCTTCTACCTGCTGCAAGATGGAGATGACCAGAAGCGTAGTCTTCGACAGGACTAGCTATCCCCCTCTTATTCTGGCATTCTGCAGTTCAGTCCACTGAAATGCCCTTTACACGTATACCCATGCATATGTAGTGTAGCTCCTTGCTTGCGAGTACTTTGGATGAGTACTCACGGTTGCTTCTCTCCCTCTTTCCCCCTTTCCTATCTATCTGGTTGTTGCAACCAGATGTTGGAGTCCAGGAGCCAGACGTCACCGTCGACGATGACACCTACGACACTGGAGGTGCCTACTACTACGTGCAGACCGCTGACGACGACCAGGAGTAGTTAGGAGGATCCCAGGCAGGAGGCCTGCGCCTCGTTCGATCTGTATCCCAGTTTGTGCTAGCCTTCTTAAGGCAAACTTGTTTATCTTATGTCTGTACTCAGATATTGTTGCTTCCGCTGACTCGTCTGTGATCGAGCACTTGTATTTGAGCCCTCGAGGCCCCTGGCTTGTATTATGATGCTTGTATGACTTATTTATGTTTTAGAGTTGTGTTGTGATATCTTCCCGTGAGTCCCTGATCTTGATCGTACACATTTGCGTGCATGATTAGTGTACGGTCAAATCGGGGGCGTCACACCTACCTTTCAGATAAGTGTGAACAACACCAACTTCTCACTGAATCATTTGTCAAAGGATTTAAATATTTTCCACGTGAGTCTAGGGTGCCGTTTATGCTTTATGATAATCCATTTACTATCCCACTGGAGAATTTTGCTTACCATTGCAAACTTCCATTTTGGGGTTTGCTTGATGAGCCACCAACGGTTGAGTACGAGTCTTTCTTTACTAGCCTTTGTTACGGTGAAACTAGGGGAGTGAGACAAGGAAGAACAAAGAGCTTTCACTTTCCCGCAATTCAGTATTTTGCATTATTTAACGGGAAATGCGTAGTAGGCAAGCAAGACTGTAGCATACTTTGTGCGCCAGACTTGAGCCTCATTCACACCTCTCTCACTGGTGAAAGGAATTACAACCTTGGAGCGATTGTTGCACGTAGACTTCAGCACAATGCTAACAGTGGTTGGTTCTATGGTGGAATTTATGCCACGCGTTTAGCACGAGAGCCGGTTGTTTCGCCTTCGCCCTTTGATCCTATCCTACCCACATGGTATTTAGTTTTTGACACTTTGAAAGAACACAAGATTCTCAAGGGAAAGGTTTATAATTTCACTTACAATCTAATGTTTAACCAAAGATCTATTGTGGACACATATTTGCCTGTGCCTGCTCTTTTTTATTATAACAACAAGGGAAGATATTTCGTTCTTGAGTGCGAGGCCCGAGCTCATAACACAGCAGTGGTGGCGGCACGACGTGCTGAGGCATCAGCACCGAGAGCCTCCGTGAGCTACCACGCCGACTACTATCCTCGAGGCTACTGATCGACTACCAAGTTAGGCCAAAAGCCTAAGCTTGGGGGAGTACGTGTTCTCACCGATATTACATTCATGTTCACATATCATTCTACTTGTCGGTGTTCACACTTTTTCATTGTATCATCCATGCTTAGATTTATTTTCTTGCTTTCATCTTGTGTGTTTGAAAAACTATAGAAAAACCAAAAAAACAGTTGTAGTAATTTACTTTCTATGCATGCTTAGTAGTAGTATTAAAAAGAAAACCCAAAAAGATTTCCTTGTTCTTCTTTTGCTTGTTGGGAGCTTTCCCGTGTAAATAGTTTTTCTCGTTTTTGCTTTTCCCTTTTATTTGCTTGTTCAAGAAAACCAAAAACTCCAAAATTATTTCAGTGTGTTTCTCTGAATTTCTCTTCTTTTTATTTGAGTTGTATCGAGGAGAAGACCACGATGAAAATGTTGAGTGGCTCTCAGATGAATAATTGTTGAACTAATAAAGAGCACATTTTACCTTGTCTTCTCCCGTTGAATAAAATGTTTGCAGATTCCAGCTTAGTCCATGACATTCTTGCACTATTATTATTTTCATATCGTTCGGTCGTGCAAGTGAAAGGCAATAATGACGACATTCGATGAACTGGCCGTGGCAAAGAGAAACTGGTATGAACTCGACTTGTTCTGTCTGTGTAAATATGTTTCACCTAGTATCCAGGCTTCAGCCCATTATGATTAAACATGCTTGCAATGACAATTAGAGATTATAGTTTCTCATGCCATGCATAAGTAGCTGGGAGTTGATAATGATTTATCTTGGATATCAACATAGCGTTAAAACGATTGTGATGTAGTATGATGATATGGTATCCTCCTCTGAATGTTCGAGTGGCTTGACTTGGTACATGTTCATGCATGTAGTTGACTCAAAACCAACATAGCCTCTATGATATTTATGTTCATGGTGTTCATATCCTACTCATGCTAGTGTCCAATGTTACTTATGCATAATGCATGGTTATGATCGTTGTTGCTCTCTAGCTGGCCGCTTATCAATCTTAATTGCTAGCCTTCGCCTGTACTAAGTGGGAATTCTGCTTGTACATCAAAAACCTTGAACCCAAAATTAATCCAGATGAGTCCACCATACCTACCTATATACGGTATTACCCTGCCATCCTAAGTAAATTTGCATGTGCCACTGAGGGAGTCTTGGACTAAGGGGTCCTCGGGCGTCCGGTCTGTTATCCTTTGGGCCGGACTGATGGGCTGTGAAGACATGAAGACCAAAGACTGTACCCGTGTCCGGATTGGACTCTACTTGGCGTGGAAGGCAAGCTTGGCAACCGACTATGTAGGTTCCCTCTGATGTAACCGACTTCATGTAACCCTAGATCTCCCTGGTGTCTATATAAACCGGAGAGCGTAGTCCGGATAGAGAAACATACATTACCATAGTCATACAGGCTAGACTTATAGGGTTTAGCCATTACGATCTCGTGGTAGATCAACTCTTGTAATACTCATATTCATCAAGATCAATCAAGAAGGAAGTAGGGTATTACCTCCATAGAGAGGGCCCGAACCTGGGTAAACATCGTGTCCCCTGTCTCCTGTTACCATCGATCCTAGACGCACAGTTCGGGACCCCCTACACGAGATCCGCCGGTTTTGACACCGACATTGGTGCTTTCATTGAGAGTTCCACTGTGCCATCGACAAAAGGTCTGATGGCCCCTTCAATCATTGATAATGACGCTGTCCAAGGAGGAACCTTGCTCCCTGGACAGATTTTGCTGTTCGGCGGCTTCGTACTGCGGGCCAACTCGCTTGGCCATCTGGAGCAGGTTGATAGCTACGCGCCTGGCCATCAGGTCAGATTTGGAAGCTTGAATTACATCGCGGATACCTGTGGAGACTTGATCCTCAGCGAGTTTGAGACCGCGGCGATGGCTCTCCCCCGCCCCGATGAACATGGCTTAGATCTGTCATCGGATCACATCCAGGAGATGGTTCCTATTGCTGCAACGGCCTTAGAACCGAAGCAGATTGTGCCCTCCGAGGCCACAAAGTCCGCGGCGTTGGAGCCACACACGGACTCGACATCCTGCAATATTTGCGTCAATGAAACTCCGGACTCGTCTCCGACTATAAGTTCCGGACCAGGCACGCCTGCGGACACCAAGCTGGATCGGTTATCGATTTTCGAATTTAGCGCCGCAGACATCTTCCAGCACTCACCTTTTGGTGACGTGCTAAACTCTTTAAAGAACTTGTCCTTGGAGGAGGACTCACAGCCGAATTATGTTCGGTTCGAGCTAGAGGCGGATGATGAGGAATTTTGCTTCCTACGCACCACCCACTTCATAGCCACTGTCGTTGACTTAACCGACGTGCTTGACTATGGCTCCGAAGACATCGACGATATGGACGACAATGCCGACAAGGAGCAAGGCTAAGACCCGCCATTCACTGGACGCTGGACGGCCACCTCTTCGTACGACGTGTACATGGTTGATACACCTAAAGGATCCAGCGACGACAAAGACGAGCCAGATGCGAATAAACCCTCTGAGATGCAGTCCAAGCGCCGGCGGCCCAAACGACGTTCTAAGGCCCGTCGCTCAAAGGATAGCAACACTGGCACCGGAGAAAATAGTACTCTGGGAGACGCCGAAAACAATGAAGACCCTGTCGGAGCTGCATCCGAATAGGGGGAACACGACAACGGGCAAGATAACCCTGATGAACAGGCCATAGAAGATGACTCGGAGGACGATAGTTACCGTCCACCATCCGAGGAGGAGACAAGCCTCGGCAACGAAGACTTCCTCGTGCCTGAGGATCCTCTGGAGCAGGAGCGCTTCAAGCTTCAGCTCATAGCCACTGCAAGGAGCCTGAAAAAGAAACAGCATCAGCTTCAAGCTAAACAAGATCTGCTCGTCGACAGATGGACTGATGTCCTGACAGCCGAAGAATACAGCCTCAAGTGCTCATCCAAGAGCTACCCGAAACGCAGACTGCTACCTCAATTCGATGAGGAGGCGCCGGAGCACACATCTCCCTCGTGTAATGCGAAACGACCCCCACGTTGTCGAGACAGGGCGGCCGACCGGCCACCCCGCGGTCGGGACAAAGCGGCAACTCAGGCCGAACAGCAACCTGCCCCACCGCCCCGTAAAAATAGAGACAAAAGAGTTTAGGGTCACATGTACGACCTCCGGCAGACCCTGGATAGTAGAGCAGGACATACAAGATCGATCTACGGATCGTGAGGACGTGTCTCGAGGCACGACGGCGGCTACCTATTCGAACGTGAAAAACCTAACCACGCCCGGGCCGAATGCCGCAGACGGACTCCATCAGAGCTACGCCGTGAGGCGGCCCGATATAGAGGCGCCGCACACCCTCTCTGCTTCACAGATGAAGTACTGGATCATGAATTCCCCGAGGGGTTCAAGCCTGTCAATATCGAATCATACGACGGCACAACCGATCCTGCAGTATGGATCGAGGACTTTATTCTCCACATCCATATGGCTCGAGGAGATGACCTCCACGCCATTAAATACCTCCCACTAAAACTCAAAGGGCCAGCTCGGCACTGGCTTAACAGCCTGCCTGAAAATTCTGTCGGCAATTGGGAGGACTTGGAAGAAGCCTTCCTGGACAACTTCCAAGGTACATATGTCCGAACACCAGACACCGATGACTTAAGTCACATAGTTCAACAACCTGGAGAATCAGCCAGGAAATTCTGTACTAGGTTCCTAACTAAAAAGAACCAAATCGTCGACTGTCCGGATGCCGAAGCCCTAGCGGCCTTTAAACATAGCATTCATGATGAATGGCTCACCCGCCACCTCGGCCAAGAAAAGCCGAGGTCCATGGCAGCCCTCACGGCACTCATGACCCGCTTTTGCGTGGGAGAGGATAGTTGGCTGGCTCGCAGTACAAACACAACCAACAAAACGGGCCCCTCCGAGGCCAAAAACAGCACCGACAAGCTCCGGCGCAACGGACACAAACGCCGAAGCAATGGCGATAACACCGATGACACTAGAGTTCACGCCGGATTCAGTGGCTCCAAGTCCGGCCAGCGAAAGAAGCCCTATAAAAGAAGCAGCGGAGGACCATCCAGCTTGGACCGCATACTCGATCGTCCTTGCCAGATACATGGCGCCCCAGACAAACCGGCCAACCATACTAACAGAGATTGCCGGGTCTTTCAACAAGCCAGCAAGGTTAATAGCAGAAACAAAGAAGGGGAATCACAGAGCGAGGACGATGACGAGGAGCCCCGGTAGCTGAACACTGGGGGGCAAAAGAAATTTCCCCCTCAAGTCAAAACGGTGAGCATGATATATGCTACACACATCCCCAAAAGGGAGCGCAAGCGCGCACTCAGGGACGTCTATGCGGTAGAGCTAGTTGCCCCAAAATTCAATCTGTGGTCATCATTCCCGATCACCTTCGATCGTCGAGATCACCCAACTAGTATCCGCCATGGCGGTTCAGCCGCACTAGTCCTCGACCCAATTATTGATGGATTTCACCTAACACGTGTCCTTATGGACGGCGGCAGCAGCCTCAACCTGCTCTATCAGGGTATAGTGCGGAAAATGTGCATTAACCCCTCACGGATCAAGCCCACAAAGACCACCTTTAAAGGAGTCATCCCAGGCGTAGAGGCCCGTCTTACGGGCTCAATAACGCTGGAGGTAGTATTCGGTTCCCCGGATAACTTCCGAAGCGAAGAACTAATCTTTGATATCGTCCCATTTCGCAGAGGCTATCACGCGCTGCTCGGACGAACCGCATTCGCTAGATTCAATGCGGTGCCACATTACGGTTATATCAAGCTCAAGATTCCCGGTCCGCGTGGCGTCATTACAGTAAACGGAAACATGGAACGCTCCCTCCGTACAGAGGAGCAAACCGCCGCCCTAGGAGCAGAAGTACAAAGCGGCCTTCTCAAGCAGCACTATAATCTGGCTGCCGAGCCCCCGGACATCATTAAGAGGGTCCGGACTACACTGCAACAGGACAGCTAGGCTCGTCACGAGCCGAATTAGCAGTTCGGCCTCCGTCCCAGTCCCGATGACGCACTGGCATTAGTACCGCGCGTACATAAACTACGCACTCAAAACACCATGGGTACCGACGGAGCCATAACTCACTCGCGATCCACAGTACGACTTGACCGACCCTGGGATTCGCACGCTTTTACCTTCTCTTTTTTATTATTACGGGTTCTCTTCTCTTTTTCGAGGTCTATACGGACGACCCGTTTGCAGAATACACCAAGAAGGCAAGGAGCTCTGGCGTATAAGGGAATCCCCAGGTGATCTCTATTAAACGATCACCATACTTGTTTTATATACCCGCACACAGCTCGCCCTTGGTTACGGCATGTTAAATAGCCTTACTTGATTATCGCATTACTTGTACAAAGTACGCCCCGACGTACTAATTACATCACAATGGTGAATAAATGGTGGCGTCAGCTCATTACTTCATTTTTTCCCGTTTCCTCACCTTAGTATTTGTTACTCATTGCACACGTACACCATGGTACGTATTACTACGCCAGGGGCTTCATTACACCCTGCATCACGGCAATAAAAGTCCGAACACTTTTACAGTATAGTTCGGCACCCCGAACTTATAGCATTATATGCATTGGCTCCGAATCATGTTTTGGTCAATAGTTGGGTTGCCCGGCTCCTGTGCTTACTACCTTACGTTCCGCTATATCGGCTAGGGTAGTAAAGGAAGAACTACTGCGATTGTGTCATGGTTCTTCCGGACGAGCACCTCAATAGAGAAAGCCGAAAACTGACTGTCATGATGCAGCGAGAGCGGGTCAGCTGTTCGAGAGGTTCCAAATCGTTAGAGATTTTTCCCGTTTCTTGCGAAGAATCGGTTCCTCCGATTAGGCGTATAGCGCCCCTAGTTCGGTCTTCCGAATACCAAGGCTTCGCCAACTTTCTTAATTGTCAAACTCCTATGGCTAAGTGAGGGCGGTAAAGACCGCATAGTCTGATTGCCTTGTTCGTTGCGCTAAACACCTCCTTCAAGGACCAGAATGTGGAGTAAAGAGTGTTTAGATTTATCCCGAACACCCCCGTACTATCTACATGGGGGCAGAAGCCGACGACTGGTCAACCCTCAGATTTAATAAACGGCCGCGTAGGAGGTAAAATTTAAATCATAAGCATTATACTACATAACATCATTGCTTCATATTACACGGCAAGGTAATACACATGTTCTCATGGGAATATGATATCCTTCGAACATTGCTCCGCCACAAGGCGGGACCCCTCCAGGACACCATCAAAATAGAGCTCAGGCCGACGATGCTCCTTGCCCTCTGGCGGCCCCTCGGTCATTAGCTTCTTGGCATCCAGCTTTGCCCAATGCGTCTTGACGCGGGCAAAGGCCATACGCGCACCTTCAATACAGACCGACCGCTTTACAGCTTCGAGCCGCGGACAGGCACTCACAAGCCGCTGAACAAGCATGAAGTAGCTGCCAGGTATAGGATCGGCAGGCCACAGCCGGACTATCAGGTCCTTCATGGCTAGCTCTGCCAACCTGTGCAGCTCGACCAACTGCTTTAGCTGGTCGCTGAAGGGCACCGGATGTTCGGATCCCAGATATTGGGACCAGAATAGCTTCTCTGTAGACATCCCTTCTTCGGCTCTATAATGCTCGGCAGCATCTGATACACTATGAGGCAGATCTGTAAACGCCCCTGGAAAATCCAAATTCAGGATAAAGTACAAGGAACGTTTCTTCTACATACTTGCTATGCATGATGAAAGACTTACCCGCCGCAATCTTCTTGGCCGCCTGAATTTCCTGGAGGGCACTCTGGGCTTCGGCTCGTGCATCCTGCGTGCTCTGGCAGGCCTTTGCCAACTCGGACTCTTGCGCCTTACAATTGCGCTCTAAGGACTCAAATCTCTCTATCGCGCCCTGGAGCTGTTGCTGCGCCTCGCCAACCCGGGCCTCGTGCTTCTCGCGCGAGGCGCGTTCCTTGGACGCTTTGTCCTCAGCCTCGGCTAGCGCCTTCTTAAGGGCTGCCACCTCGGTCCTGGCCCCTAATAAAGTTTATGACACTTTAGTCCGGTTGGACTATTCATTTTTTTAGATGTACCCACAGGTTACTGCATACCTTGGCTATCCTCTAGCTGCTTCTTCACTAGGCCGAGCTCCTCCTCGGCCCGCTCCAGTTTCTACTTCAGTCCGGAGACCTCCGTAGCATGAGTAGTGGCAGCCTGCAGCGATACCTGCTTATTCACATAGACAACTCATGTTAGACTCCTGCGATATTTATTCTTGATCCTCTGTTCGGCTTTTCCTCCCGAACACCAAACAGAGCATCAGGGGCTACTGTCTATGCTGTGATATTTTTCCTACAATCACATTACTTACCTCAAAGCCCGTTAGAAGGCTAGTGCAGGCTTTGGTTAGTCCGCTTTTGACGAACTGAACCTTTTCTATTACCGTGTCCATAAGGACACGATGTTCATCCACGATAGAGGCGCCTCGTAGCGCCTCCAGCAGATTATCCGGTGCCTCTGGTTGGACAGACGTGGAACAGGCACATTCCCTCCTTGTGGGAAATGTCGTTCGCTGGACCCCGGAGCCGCGTAGATCTCCAAAATGGTATCCGGCTGAGGTCCGAAGGGAACTCGGGCCCCGTCACCAGCCCCCGTGGGGACTTTTTCCCCCGTATGTCCGGCGGCCGAGGAGTCATCCTGGGGCGTCACCCCGATGATCTCCGGAATCTCCCCCGGGCCTGGGAAAATCTTTTTGGACACCACCTCGTCATCACCCTTGGGTGAGACGGAATGAGCAGGTGGCGGAGACATGCTAGCCATCTCCTTCGAATCCAGCGAATCCTCTGTCGAAGATCGCGGGGAGCCATCGCGTGCCGGACTGCAGTGACAAAGTTTACAATATGTCAATATTACAAACCAGGAAGGCCAGACGTTTGCAGATTCTGGTACTTACGAGGCGGCCTGAGGCTTGGTCCAACGAGGTCGCTCCGGACTGCTATCAACATCCCACACGGAGTTATCCGTGAGGGAGCCTCTAACCCTTTTAGGCGCTTTCGCCTCCGGAATTGTGGGGGCCGCTCTCTTCTTCCTCCCCACTTCAGGTGGGGAGTCGTTTTCTTCTTCCTCTTCGTCGCCATCGTCAGCGGACGGAGAGGAAGTCTCGCTTCTGGACGTCGCGTCCGGAGTGCCTTTCCGGCGAAGGCCCTTCTTGGCCCCTATGGCCGCCTTCTTAGCCGTCTTCTCCGGCACCTCATAAGGTGCAGGGAACAACATTTTCGTCAGTAACGGGAATTCTTGGTCTTCGGGCAGTGGAGCCAGACAGTTAATCTCCTCTACCACCTTGATCCAGGCCTGGAAATAAGGGAAGGAAAGCTTAAGTTTCCTCTCAAAATATGCTAGTAGAGGGTACTCCTTGAAAACATTAAAAGAACTGACCGGGTTAGCCTGGCGTTTTAAGCTAAGCCCGCGATCTTCCGTCGTAGGCGGTGGCGTCTCGCCGGCCTTGAAGAGCACTTTCCAGATTTCTTCGTGCGTCGTGCCGAAGAGCTCTAGTAGCATCTGGTGCTTGGCCGGATCGAACTCCCACAGATAGCAAGTCCGGCGTTGGCACGGAAGGACCCGACGAATAAGCATGACCTAGACCACGTTGACGAGCTTGATTTTCCTGTCTATCATGTTCTGGACGCACGTCTGGAGCCCAGTCAGCTTGTCCGAGGGACCCCAGGTTAGGCCCCTCTCTTGCCAGGAGGTGAGACACATCGGGATTCCGGATCGGAATTCGGGGGCCGCCGCCCAGTTGGCGTCGCGCGGCTCGGTGATGTAGAACCACCCCGACTGCCATCCCTTCACCGTCTCCGCGAACGAGCCTTCGGGCCAGGTGACGTTGGGCATCTTGCCCACCATGGCGCCTCCGCACTCTGCCTGTTGGCCCTTCACCACCTTCGGCTTCACGTTGAAGGTCTTCAGCCACAGGCCGAAATGAGGTGGGATGCGGAGAAAGGCTTCACACACGACAATGAATGCCGTGATGTTGAGAATGAAGTTGGGGGCTAGGTCATGGAAATCCAGCCCGTAGTAAAACATCAGCCCACGGACGAATGGGTGAAGAGGAAACCTCAGCCCGTGGACGAAATGTGTAAGAAACACAACCCTCTCGTGGGGCTCTGGAGTAGGGACGATCTGTCCCTTGGTCGGGAGTCGGTAGGCGATCTCCTTGGCCAGATATCTGGCCTCCCAGAGCTCCTTGACATCCTTCTTCTTAACGGAGGAGGCCATCCACTTGCCTCCAGCTCCGGATCCGGACATATCTAGAGTGCTTTCTCAAACAAGGGAAAAGCTAAAGACTTGGGCGCTGGAGCTCGGGGATGGAAGGGCTGAGGAGGAACCGAGGTGTGGGTGAGAAAAGGAAACCCTTACCCCCTTTATAGAGGCCGCGAATATCAAACGCCTCCTCACTCGCCTTAAACTCGCCTGTTCCCAAGGGCCGTGCAAATGGCACGGTTGGGTTACCCACGCCCGTATTGATGAGGATCCCGCAATAAGGGGACACGATCTCTACTTTGACAGGATGTGCCAATTACAACCGCGTCTCGAGACGTGCGATGGCAGATGAAAAACGGTTCGAAATTATGATCGGACAGATGTGATGTCGTGTTGTAAAAAAGCTATCAACAGATTAGATTCGTGCAAATATTACATTCTCTCTGCGGTTGTGTGTGGTATGGGTTACAGGCCTGGATACAATCAACGCATCCGAAGACTATCGTGGAGTTCAGAAAAAGGGGAACCCGCCTTGCAATGCCGAAGACAATCTGCGCGCCGGACTCCTCGTCATTGAAGCCAGGTTCAGGGGATACTGAGGGAGTCCTGGACTAAGGGGTCCTCGGGCGTCCGGTCTGTTATCCTTTGGGCCGGACTGATGGGCTGTGAAGACATGAAGACCGAAGACTGTACCCGTGTCCGGATTGGACTCTACTTAGTGTGGAAGGCAAGCTTGGCAACCGACTATGTAGATTCCCTCTGATGTAACCGACTTCACGTAACCCCAGACTCTCCGATGTCTATATAAACCGGAGAGCGTAGTCCGGATAGAGAGACATACATTACCATAGTCATACAGGATAGACTTCTAGGGTTTAGCCATTACGATCTCGTGGTAGATCAACTCTTGTAATACTCATATTCATCAAGATCAATCAAGCAGGAAGTAGGGTATTACCTCCATAGAGAGGGCCCGAACCTGGGTAAACATCGTGTCCCCCGTCTCTTGTTACCATCGATCCTAGACACACAGTTCGGGACCCCCTACCCGAGATCCGCCGGTTTTGACACCGATAGCCACCTCTAAAAAACTTCTAAAAATTATCCTTTTTGTCTGCCTGGATCGTTCATGAAACGACAGGAGGTGGTCGATATCTTCCGTGCTAAGTAGGTTATTCTCAGGCCGAGTGTTAATTCACTCACCATCGCACAAGAAAATGGGCGGTAATAGGGATTCCCAGTCCCGAACTAAAAAATGCAAATAATTAAACAAAACTCACCCGGGACTGATGTTGGTATGGATGGCACCCGTTGTTTCGGACAAGCCGTGGAGTGTGATTGATGGTGGAGGGGGAGTAAACCTTTACTTTTATCGCTTGAGAACCGCCACTAGCGTGCTTAGCATGGAAGATGTTGATAACTGACAGTCGTGAAGTGAATAAGAAGGGTGCATGTCTCAAAATATCATTTACCTCTGTTTTAAAAATTGAGCTCTGGCACCTCTGCAAATTACTGCTTCCCTCTGCGAAGGGACTGTCTATTTACTTTTATGTTGTGTCACCACCTTCTAAAAACAAGCGCCAGAAACTGAGTAGAGCACAACTGTCATGATTTATGCATTGTGTGTAGCTAATGTTGGGTGCATCATGGTTGGATCTTTTCTACCATGAATTACAATGTTTAGTCACTGCTTGAACTTTGGAGGTGCTCTGCATTTATATTTTGCGGTCTCAGAAAGGACTAGCGAGATACCACTATTGTCATATTATATCATGGTTGTTTTGACAATGTGTTGCCGTTTGAGATATCTTATTATTGCTCGCTAGCTGATTATGTCATTGATATGAGTCATTATAATCTTTAAGAGTTATTGTTAACATGATTAGTTATAATGTTGGCTTAAAACCTGGGTGTTGTTTAAGCTTATTTATGCAAACAAGAGCAAAAGAGTTCGTAAAGTTTTTCTTTCTCACTTTCAGTTTATCAACTAAATTGCTTGAGGACAAGAAAAGGTTTAAGCTTGGGGGAGTTGATACGTCTCCAACTATCTACTTTATCTCACGCTTTTTCTCTTGTTTTGGACTCTAATTTGCATGATTTGAATGAAAATAACCCCGGACTGACGCTGTTTTTAGCAGAACTACCATGGTGTTGTTTTTGTGCAGAAATAAAAGTTCTCGGAATGGAACGAAACTTTGCGAGGATTTTTTATATAATAAAAGAGAATTTCCGGAGCCAAGATCCAGCGGAGAGAGGCCCCTGGGTGGGCACAACCCACCAGGGCGCGCCCCCCTCTCCTGGCGCGCCCAGGTGGGTTGTACCCACCTGGTTGCCCCGCAGACCTCAACCCTGACACTAAGTTCCTATTTTTGGAGAAAAATGAGAGAGAAAGAATTATCGCGATCCACGAGACAGAGCCACCGCCAAGCCCTCTTCTTCCTCGGGAGGGCAGATGTGGAGTCCGTTTGGGGCTCCGGAGAGGGGGATCTTCGTTCTTCGTCATCACCAACCTTTCTCCATCGCCAATTCCATGATGCTCCCCACTAGGAGTGAGTAATTCCTTCGTAGGCTCCCTGGTCGGCGAGGAGTTGGATGAGATTCATCATGTAATCGAGTTAGTTTTGTTAGGGCCTGATCCCTAGTATCCACTATGTTCTTAGATTGATGTTGTTATGACTTTGCCATGCTTAATGCTTGTCACTTTGGGCGCGGGTGCCATGATTTCAGATCTGAACCGTGTATGAATTCATCATCATATCCATGTTTTAGATCCGATCTTGCAAGTTATAGTCACCTACTACATGTTATGATCCGACAACCCCGGAGTGACAACAACCGAGCCCACTCTCGGTGATGACCGTAGTTTGAGGAGTTCATGTATTCACTATGTGTTAATGCTTTGTTCCGGTTCTCTATTAAAAGGAGGTCTTAATATCCCTTAGTTTCCAATATGCATGGACCCCGCTGCCACGGGAGGGTAGGACAAAAGATGTCATGCAAGTTCTTTTAATAAAGCACGTATGACTACTTACGAAATACATGCCTACATTATATCGATGAACTGGAGCTAGTGCCGTATCGCCCTAGGTTATAACTGTCACATGATGAATATCATCCAACAAGTCACCGATCCAATGCCTACGAATTTATCTTATATTGATCTTACTAAGTTACCACTACTATCATCACTGTTACACTTGCTACAAAATTACTGCTATCACTGTTACTATTACTATTGCTGCCGTCACTATCAAAACTACCAAACTACTTTGCTACTGATCACTTTGCTACAGATAATTAATCTCCATGTGTGGTTGAATTGACAACTCAGCTGCTAATACCTTCAAATATTCTTTGGCTCCTCTTGTGTCAAAATCTATAAATTTGGGTTGAATACTCTGCCCTCGAAAACTGTTGCAATCCGCTATACTTGTGGGTTATCAAACCCAAATTTATAGATTCGACATAAGGGGAGCCAAAGAATATTTGAAGGTATTAGCAGCTGAGTTGTCAATTCAACCACACCTAGAGATTAATTATCTGCAGCAACCTGATGAGTAGCAAAGTAATATGATAGTTTGGATAACAGTGACAACAGTAATAGTAACGGTAATAGTGATAGCAGTAGTTCTGTAACAAGTGCAGCAGTAATGTTAGCAGTAGCAACTTAGCAAGAACAATATAAGATAAATTCATAGGCATTGGATCGGTAATTCGTTGGATGATATTCATCATGAGACAGTTATAACCTAGGGCGATACGACACTAGCTCCAGTTCATCAATATAATGTAGGCATGTATTTCGTAAATAGTCATATGT
This sequence comes from Triticum aestivum, assembly GCF_018294505.1. Taxonomy (NCBI): domain Eukaryota; kingdom Viridiplantae; phylum Streptophyta; class Magnoliopsida; order Poales; family Poaceae; genus Triticum; species Triticum aestivum. The sequence continues at coordinate 121,128,901 of NC_057799.1, forward strand.
GCTTATGGAAAGAACTTGCATGACATCTTTTGTCCTACCCTCCCGTGGCAGCGGGGTCCATACGGAAACTAAGGGGTATTAAGGCCTCCTTTTAATAGAGAACCAGAACAAAGCATTAACACACGGTGAATACATGAACTCCTCAAACGACGGTCATCACCGGGAGTGGTCCCGACTATTGTCACTCCGGGGTTACCGGATTATAACACGTAGTAGGTGACTATAACTTGCAAGATCGGATCTAGAACATGGATATAATGGTGATAACATAAACGGTTCAGATCTAAAATCATGGCACCCGGGCCCAAAGTGACAAGCATTAAGCATGGCAAAGTCACGGCAACATCAATCTTAGAACATAGTGGATACTAGGGATCATACCCTAACAAAACTAACTCGATTACGTGATGAATCTCATCCAACTCCTCACCAACCAGCGAGCCTACGAAGGAATTACTCACTCCTGGTGGGGAGCATCATGGAATTGGCGATGGAGAAGGGTTGGTGATGACGAAGAACAAAGACCCCCCTCTCCGGAGCCCCAAACGGACTCCAGATCTGGCCTCCCGATGAAGAACGGGAGGTGACGGCGGCTCCGTCTCGTGGATCACGATAATTCTTTCTCCCTAAATTTTTTCTGGAAAATAGGATTTTATAGCGTCGGTTTCAGGGTCTGCGGGGCCACCAGGTGGAAACAACCCACCTGGGCGCGCTTGGGAGGGCAGGCGCGCCCTAGTGGGTTGTGCCCACCCAGGTGCCCCCCTCCGGTGGCTCTTGGATCCAGAAATTCTCTTTATTGATATAAAAAATCCTCGCAAAGTTTCGTTCCATTCCGAGAACTTTTATTTCTGCACAAAAACAACACCATGGTAGTTCTGCTGAAAACAACGTCAGTCCGGGGTTAGTTTCATTCAAATCATGCAATTAGAGTCCAAAACAAGAGGAAAAGCGTTAGGAATAGTAGATACATTGGATACGTATCAGTTACTTCGCCGTTCGCCAGCGGACGGCAAAGGGGAGGGAATGTTTGCCGTCTACTGGCGGATGGCAAAGGCTGCCACTAGCCACCTAACGTGGCTAACACCTATTAGTTGTTGTCCATTTTCTTTGTCGTCCACCACTGACGGCATAGGTCCTTTGCCGTCCACTTTGACGAAGCAGTCGGCAAAGAACCTCTTTATGGTAGCCCTCTTTGCCGGGCAGATTAGCCGTCGGTGGCGGACGGCAAAGCAGTTTGCTGTCTGCTTTTGGTGCCTTTGCCGTTCGCCGTGGTAGATGGCAAATAAGATGATTCCTGTAGTGAATCCCCCAGCCCCGAGGGTGGACTACTCCCTCCTCATCATGGTGGCCGTCTGGATGATGAAGATGGCCACCGGTGATGATTTCCCCCTACGGCAGGGTGCCGGAACGGGGTCTAGATTGGTTTTTCGTGGCTACAAAGGCTTGCGGTGGCGGAACTTCTGATCTATGGTTATTTCTGGGGGTTTCTGTATTTATAGGATTTTTTGGCGTCAGTTTCACGCGAAGATGAGCCTCGAGGTGACCACAACCCACCTGCACACGGGCAAGGGCCCAGGCGTGCCCTGATGGGTTGTACTCACCTCCTTCACCTTCTGGTCCTCCCATTAAGTTTCTAGTGCCTCTTTTGTTCCAAAAAAAATCGTCAAAAAGTTTCTTTGCATTTGGAGAACTTTTATTTCTGCACAAAAAACAACACCACGGTAGTTCTGCTGAAAATAACGTCAGTCCGGGTTAGTTCCATTCAAATCATACCAAAATCGTATAAAATTATTGTAAATAACATGGCATCAATACTTCATAAATTATAGATACGTTGGAGATGTATCAGTTACCTTGTTCTTTTTATATTTTCAGATTACAAAAACATATATCTACCATCCATATTACACTTGTATCACCACCTCTTCGCCGAACTAGTGCACCTATACAATTTTCCATTGTATTGGGTGTGTTGGGGACACAAGAGACTCTTTGTTATTTGGTTACAAGGTTGTTTGAGAGAGACCATCTTCATCATAGGCCTCCCACAGGTTGATAAACCTTAGGTCATCCACTTGAGGGAATATTGCTACTGTCCTACAAAACTCTGCGTTTGGACGCCCAACACGAGTCTACAAGAATAAGTTGCGTAGTATACATCAGGGAGGCACTCCGCGGACACGGATGCGAGGGGGCCACAATCCAACCGTAGTCGCATACATTTCAAACTATTTTTCAGCAAACCGAATGAAATTCGTGCAAACACGACCAGATTACATATTAACATGACGGGTTTTATACAAACCCATCAGATTTTCATTACATTTCAAACATTCAGAACAAAATCGCCCCTAAACCTATCCTACGGCAGCGGCCCCCGCCGTCCAAGCCCGTGTTGTCCTTCATCCGCCGTCCAGTCACGCGTCTCTGTCGGTGGAAACGACACCTATGGAATCACGGGGAATCCCTTCTACGGTCGGCGGGCACGGGGCTGTGGAAAGAGCGGGTCTAAGAGACCAACACAGGAGATTTATCCAGGTTCGGGCCGCAAGTGATGCGTAATACCCTACTCCTGCTGGCTTGTGTTTATCTGGTGTTCTTGGACTAGCTACAAAGCATGCAGGGTCCAAAAAGTCCGAATCCTCTCTCTGTACACCGCGGGCCTCCTTTTATAGTCAAAGGGGCTGCCACAGTGGCACACAGGAGGTGGAAAGTTGTACAGTGGTCGAGTTTATCGCCAGACATCACAGGACAAAACGATTAAATGCGCCACTTAGGTGTCCTCTTACTTTAGCGGGGACGGCAATGAGGCCCGTCCCGTCCGTCGCCGCTTCTCCTTGCTTCGCCACACGTCCAGGCCAACGAGGCATGCAGCGCCATGTAGGCTGGCAGGCTGCTGAGCTGGTGTGGTGGCAGGGTCTTCACGAAGATCTGCATGCCACCACATAGGTGCTTGACTAGTTGGCTTAGGAGCCACGTACCGCCACGTGGGTACCTGCTTAGTTGGTGGGTCGGCCGCTGAGCTAGGGCGGCGACGGGGCGGCAAGGCCTTGCCGCGGTCTTGCTGGTATTCCCGGCAAGGTTCTTGTCGGGGCCTTGTGGGTGCCCTCGGCAAGAGTCTTGCTGGGGCCTCGTGGGTATCTTCTGCAGGAGCCTTGCCGGGGCCTCGTGGGCATCCTCGGCAAGGAGCCCCGCTGTCGTCTTGTCGTCTGGTTCCTACCTAGGCCTCGCAGGCCTTTTGTCTTCACAAAGATCTGCATGCCACAATGGAGGCGCCTCCCAAGCCTTGGTTCCAATGTGGTTGATGGCTTCTGAACTCTCAGACTCAAGGGTGGCAGCCTCGTTGGTGTTGGGTAAGTTGCCCCGGCAAGGCTCTTGCCGGGGCTGTGAAGGCCGCCCCGGCAAGGGCTTTGCCGGGGGAGTTTCACCTCGCCCCTCTGCTCTTCATGCTTCTGGTCTTGAGCACGACTGTGGTGGTCTTGTGTCTTGGCTTCCTCTTCTGTCCCACCAAGCACGGCTGCGGGTGCGTGGTTGCGACTGCCCACGCACAAGTAAAGGGGTGCAAAAAGGGCCCCTACTTTTGCACACCGACAGGAGCCCCCGGGCCTGGGCCACATATAAGCATGGGGCGTTATTGGGCCAGGCCCAGAATGGTGCGCGGGCATGCGCGCGGCGGAGTTTTTACTTTAGTAACTCCCTCGCTCGTTGCGCTTCCCCACGACCCGTGTTAAATGCGTGACGTGGGGGTCGTGCGTGGGGTGACCGAAGCATGCTTGCGTCGTCCCGCGGTGAATAGTAAAGAGGCGGCTTGCGTGTCCCTTTAAAATTGTAGGGACACTGCTCATTTACTCTCTTCGCCTTGGAACCGTCGTTCCATGTTTCCCACTATGCCTGCCCCTTGCGCCACGTACGCCACATGCATGGCGTGGGGTAGGTGATAGACG
>NC_057799.1:121133168-121199905 GCF_018294505.1 Triticum aestivum
GGACCTGAACGGGCTCTTCAGAGGCGTAGAGCTAGTCTTTTGGCCTCCCGCGCCCAGCTATAAAAGGGGATTCAAGAGGACGAGGGGAGGCATCTTCTCGCGCCTTCCCTTCGCCTCCATCTTCCATTCACTACCATGGCGAGAGGGCGTGGTCGCGGCCGTTCTCCTGCAGAGGCGACTAGGTCTTCCTCTCGCCAGAGAGACGCAGCGGTCAAGGAAGACCCAGCCGTCCAAGGCGAAGGCCATGCTCGAGGTGGAGGTGCCGGACGAGGCCGCGGTCGGCGATGCGGTCGAGGCAGAGGCAGTCGCGGAAGGGGAACACCTGCGTCGTCGCCATCTCCGTCTCCATCTCCGCCACCGTCTCCTCCTGCTTCATCGAGCGACCATGTTGGGGACACGGCGCTGGAGTTCATCCTACAGCTGCGTGAGCCACCCCGTAGCCACCTTCGCCTTCCTGAGGCTTTCGCGAGGGTGCTGGAGATCGACCAGCAGCCGAGCATAAGACTTCACATGAATGGGTGTTGCAATGGCGATATGTGGGTGAACACAGGGTTCCCCGCCCCTCATGTGATTGAAGGAAATATGCCCTAGAGGCAATAATAAAGTATTATATATTTCCTTATATCATGATAAATGTTTATTATTCATGCTAGAATTGTATTAACCGGAAACGTAATACATGTGTGAATACATAGACAAACAGAGTGTCACTAGTATGCCTCTACTTGACTAGCTCGTTAATCAAAGATGGTTATGTTTCCTAGCCATAGACATGAGTTGTCATTTGATTAACGGGATCACCTCATCAGGAGAATGACGTGATTGACTTGACCCATTCCGTTAGCTTAGCACCCGATCGTTTAGTATGTTGCTATTGCTTTCTTCATGACTTATACATGTTCCTATGACTATGAGATTATGCAACTCCCGTTTACCGGAGGAACACTTTGTGTGCTACCAAACGTCACAACGTAAATGGGTGATTATAAAGGTGCTCTACAGGTGTCTCCAAAGGTACTTGTTGGGTTGGCGTATTTCGAGATTAGGATTTGTCACTCCGATTGTCGGAGAGGTATCTCTGGGCCCACTCGGTAATGCACATCACTATAAGCCTTGCAAGCATTGTGACTAATGAGTTAGTTGCGGGATGATGTATTACAGAACGAGTAAAGAGACTTGCCGGTAACGGGATTGAACTAGGTATCGAGATACCGACGATCGAATCTCGGGCAAGTAACATACCGATGACAAAGGGAACAACGTATGTTGTTATGCGGTCTGACCGATAAAGATCTTCGTAGAATATGTGGGAGCCAATATGGGCATCCAGTTCCCGCTATTGGTTATTGACCGGAGACGTGTCTCGGTCATGTCTACATAGTTCTCGAACCCGTAGGGTCCGCACGCTTAACGTTACGATGACAGTTTTATTGAGTTTTGATGTACCGAAGGAGTTCGGAGTCCCGGATGAGATCGGGGATATGACGAGGAGTCTCGAAATGGTCGAGACGTAAAAATCGATATATTGGACGACTATATTCGGACTTCGGAAAGGTTCCGAGTGATTCGGGTATTTTTCGGAGTACCGGAGAGTTACGGGAATACGTATTGGGCCTTATTGGGCCATACGGGAAAGAAGGAAAAGGGCCTCAAGGGTGGCCGCACCCCTCCCCTTGGTCTGGTCCGAATTGGACTAGGGAAGGGGGCGCCCCCTTCCTTCCTTCTCTTCTTCCCTTCCTCTTTTCCTATTCCATATGGGAGGTGGAATCCTACTAGGACTAGGGAGTCCTAGTAGGACTCCACACTTGGTGCGCCCCCTCCTAGGGCCGGCCTCCTCCTCCCTTGCTCCTTTATATACGGGGGCAGGGGGCACCCCAGAGACACAACAATTGATCCTTGAGATCTCTTAGCCGTGTGCGGTGCCCCCCTCCACCAAATTACACCTCGATAATACCGTTGCGGAGCTTAGGCGAAGCCCTGCGTCGGTGGAACATCATCATCGTCACCACGCCGTCGTGCTGAGGAAACTCTCCCTCAACACTCGGCTGGATCGGAGTTCGAGGGACGTCATCGAGCTGAACGTGTGTAGAACTCGGAGGTGCCGTGCGTTCGGTACTTGATCGGTCGGATCGTGAAGACGTACGACTACATCAACCGCGTTGTGATAACGCTTCCGCTGTCGGTCTACGAGGGTACGTGGACAACACTCTCCCCTCTCGTTGCTATGCATCACCATGATCTTGCGTGTGCGTAGGAATTTTTTTGAAATTACTACGTTCCCCAACAGTGATGTTCCTTCGTCGGGGTTGGAAGACCTTCGCACGTGCCAATGCTTGATGAAGGGGCACGTTCTCCTTTTCAATCTAGTGGAGAGCGACTTGCTCTCCGTCAAGATCTTCGGGCGCTCGGGACATAGGCTAGGGTGCTGCGCGGAAAGCTCGACCGACGATGAGAGATCCTCCTCGAGCGGCGATGAGGAGGGAACCAGCGGGGAGGACGACGGGGACAGGTCCGACTAGGCATCGAACGCCCCGTCCCTCGGCGGAGCCGGCAGCAGCAGCATCTGCACCTGGCCCTCTCTCCTGGCAGAGCGATTTGTCGGGGGTGGGGCCAGCTCCTTGAACTTCTCGGGGCCGCTGCTTCTGGTGGCTGGCGTTGGAAGGCCGGAGAAGACGAAGAAGGTGGGTGGCGGGCCATCAACTCGGAGTACGATGGCACCGACGCCTTTGTCGCGTATTGCCGGCCCGCTGCCTCATCTTTCGGCTTCTTCGCCGGCACCATCATCACCAGCCTCCCCTTGGTGTCTTCTGCTGCTCATACCTCGCCTAGGCACTCCTTTTGCCTTCCTGCTTATCCCGATCCGTTTCCTGAGGAGAGGGACAAGAAAGGGATTACGGGCATCTTATCTCTTTTTAGTTTTTAAGCCTACGGGTACTTGTCAGATTTAAACCTTGTAACCCCCTTGCTCAAGCTCACACTCCATATGAATTGTACTTGTTAACAATGTATTAATTAAGAAAAGGGGTGTTTGCCGGGTTCTTTTGTGCGCGAGCGAGGCTCACACTAAGGATCGAATCCTTATTATCTTAAAATAAACATTGTTACCCGGCAATAGACCTCGCCGTCCTTCTGCTCTATAGCTCGACTACACTCACGCCCTTGGCGGAGGTAGGGGCAAAGTAGGATTAGGCTCTTCGTTTGTTCTCTTTCCATCGCACTACGACCAAGTTCCGGCCCAAAGAAAGGTTCTTGGACACGGGAAAGAGGGAGCACAGCGGCATAAGAGTGAGCGAAGCTTCGTATGTTCAAGTTCCATATGGAAGTGGAGAGTGGGGGGTGAAAGACTTATCTGATTTTGCAGCCCCCGGCAACCTTGGCTTGCCGTGGTCGAATCTCTGGATCTGCAGCCCCCGGCAACCTTGGCTTGCTGGGGTTGGGGCGTTGGTCTGTTTCCTTTCCTCCAAATAGCTCAGCAGAAACGCCTGTGCATCCCGCAGACCAAAAGAAAAGACGAAAGGAACAAAGAGACGCACACTCAACCTCTATGCTAGGGGTTAGTTGCCGCTAAGCACTATCGACCCTAACAAGGAGAGAGGCTCAGCCTAGCATGCATGCTAAAACTTAGGGCGCCAGCGCTTCATTTATTTATGCTCAGGGTCTGCACCTGGCTCTGTACATAGGGTTACATGCCTTGCCGGCAAGGCTAGTACAAAATGGGGGTTCCCGAGGCTCCCGACAACCGCGCCTTAGGGGTAAAACTTGCGAAGATGTTCGATATTCCAGGAGTTGCTCACTGGAATGCCATCTTCAGTCTCCAGGCGGACAGCGCCGGGCCTGGTGACTCGCATTACTCGATAAGGGCCCTGCCACTTCGGCGTCAACTTGTTTGAATTCTTGGTGGATTGAATTTGCCAAAGAACAAGGTCGCCTTCCTCAAGGCTTCGGGCGTGAACCTTGCAGCTATGATAGCGGTGCAAGGCCTGCTGGTAGCGAGCAGCTCGCACAGTAGCCCAAAGACGATCTTCCTCAAGGAGTGTTGCATCCTCTTGGCGCAACTGCTCTTGCTCAAGCTCATCATAAGCGAGCACTCGAGGTGACCCGTATATGAGTCCTGTGGGGAGAACTGCCTCTGCCCCATAAACCAGGGCAAATGGTGTCTGGCCAGTAGCTCGATTTGGTGTCGTTCTGATCGACCAAAGAACTGTTGGCAACTCATCAACCCAACGCCTTCTGCACTTGTGCAGCTTGTCAAAAGTCCTAGTCTTGAGGCCTCGCAGCACTTCTGCATTTGCCCTTTCAGCCTGGTCGTTGCTTCTGGGATGGGCAACATAAGGAAATCAGACCTTGCTCCAAGGTCTTGAATGTACTGCATGAAGGTGCGGCTCGTGAACTGCGTGCCGTTGTCGGTGATGACTCTGTTGGGCACACCAAAACGGCAGACTAGCCCCTTGAAGAACTTGACGGCTGACTGTGCTGTCACCTTTCTTACTGGTTCCACTTCCGGACACTTTGTGAACTTGTCGATCGCGACGTACAAGTACTCAAAGCCCCCGACAGTGCGGGGAAAGGGGCCCAGTATGTCGAGCCCCCAGACCGAAAATGGCCAGGAAAGAGGGATGGTCTAAAGGGCTTGGGCTGGTTGATGAAGCTTCTTTGAATGGAAGTGGCACACTTCACACTTGGTTACTAGGGCAGTTGCATCCTGGAGGGCGGTGGGCCAAAAGAAGCCTTGCCGGAACGCTTTGCCGACAAGGGCTCTCGACCCTATGTGGGAGCCACACAAGCCTCCGTGTATTTCTGCCAACAGCCTCAGTCTGTCTTCCCGAGGAATGCACTTCAACTTCACACAGTTCAGTCTCCTTATTTACAGGGCATCACCCACAAACTGGTACATGCTGGACCAACGGGCTACTTTCTCTGCTTCTTCTTGTTCCTCAGGAAGCTCCCCTGTTTGGAGGAAACGGACGGTGGACTGCGCCCATGCCGGAGCCTGGGGCTCGACGGCAAGGACTAAAGGCACATCTTCGGCCATGGGGGCAACTGCCTCTACGGCCAGGGCCTGAGGCCGTGCCGGGGGTTGTTGTTCTCCGGCAGGCTTGGGACACCCGGCAACGTCCTTGCCGGCGGCTCCTGGGAGCTCGGCGGGAGAGTACTTGTCAGGGCCCGCCTTCCTTCGCTTGTTCTGCCCTGCTGATGGCTCGACGGATGGTTGAATTAATTGAAGCACAAAGGTACCTGGTTCCACAGGCAACTTCAGGGCAGCGCGCTTCGACAGGTCGTCAACAATGTTGTTCTCCACTCGGGGGACATGCTCTGCTTGCAATCCGTCAAAACGCTCTTCCAACTTCCTCACTTTGTCCACGTAGGCTTCCATCAACGGGCTCTGGTAATCCTTGTTGACTTGCTTGACGACGAGCTACGAATCACCCTTGACGATGAGCTTCCTGATTCCGAGGTCTGCCGCGATCCTAAGACCGGCCAGCAGTCCCTCGTACTCCGCCGTGTTGTTCGTTGATTTTTTCCAGGGAAAGTGCATCTGGATTACGTACTTGAGGCGCTCTCCGGTGGGCGCGATGAGTAGCACGCCGGCACCAGCACCTTGGAGTGAGAAAGCTCCATCGAAGTACATAATCCACTCATTGCTCATCTCCTTGCCAGGAAGGGTGGTCTCTTGAATCTCATCGTCGGGCATTGCGGTCCATTCTGCTATGAACTCTGCCAAGGCTCGGCTCTTGATCGTTGAAGTACTTTCAAACTTGAGGCCAAAGCTCGATAGCTCCAATGCCCACTCCACAATCCTCCCAGTTGCATCTGGGTTGTGCAAGATTCGTTGCAACGGGAGGCGGGTGACAACGGTGATCTCATGTGCTTGGAAATAGTGGCGCAGCTTTCTCGAGGCCATGAGGAGGCCGAAAAGTAGCTTCTGCATACCATAATATCTTGACCTAGCCCCCTGCAAGAGGGAACTGACAAAATAAACTGGGTGCTGCACCATATTCTTCTTCTGTTCAACTTCGCTCATCTGCACAGACTCCGCCTTGCCGGGACCGGGCCTCGCCGGGGGTGGGAGGGCCCCGGCCTATCATCTAACTACTCCGTTGCTGCCACTTCTTCTCCCTCGAGTTCCCTCTGTGCCACTAGCGCAACACTGACCACTTGATTCGTTGCCGCTAAGTATAGCAGCAACAGCTCTTGTGGTTTAGGTGCGACTAGTATCGGCGTGGAGGAAAGGTACCTCTTCAAATCTTGCAGTGCTGCCTCTGCCTCCGGAGTCCACTTTACTGGACCCGCCTTCTTCAAAATTTTGAAGAAGGGGAGGGCGCGCTCAGCAGATTTGGAGATGAACCTACTCAGGGCAGCAACGCAGCCGGCGAGCCTACGGACGTCCTTGACCCGTTTTGGCGCCTCAATCCGCTCAATTGCCCTGATCTTGTCGGGGTTCGCCTCGATCCCACGCTGTGACACAAAGAACCCGAGAAGCTTGCCGGACGAAACGCCGAAGACACACTTCTCAGGGTTCAGCTTGAGGTTGATCTTGCGAAAATTTGCAAATGTTTCTTCTAAGTCTTGCACGAGCGTGTCCCTGTCCTTGGTTTTGACCATTATGTCATCCATATAAGCTTCCATATTTCTATGTAGCTGGGGCTCAAAACCAATTTGGACCGCTCGGGCAAACGTCGAACCAGCGCTCTTCAACCCGAAAGGCATTCGTACGAAACAGTACATACCACATGGGGTGATGAACGCGGTCTTCTCTCCTTCTTCCTTCATCATGAAGATCTGCTGGTATCCCGAATAGGCGTCGAGGAATGACAGCAGGTCACACCCGACAGTGGAGTATACAATCTAGTCGATGTGTGGCAGAGGGAAAGGATCCTTTGGACAAGATTTATTGATATCTGTGTAGTCAATACACAACCTCCACTTCCCATTCGCTTTACGCACAACTACCGGATTGGCCAACCACGTGGGGTGGAGTACTCCTCTAACCAGGCCTGCGGCCTCCAACTTCCTGATCTCTTCGATGATGAACCCTTGTTGCTCCAAAGCTTGCTTCCTGACCTTCTTCTTGACGGGCCACGCATGAGGACAGATAGCAAGATGGTGCTCAATCATCTCCCTGGGAACGCCAGGGATGTCGGATGCTTGCCATGCAAACACATCGACATTCGCCTGCAGGAAGGCGACGAGCGTGCTTTCCTATTTGTTGTCGAGGGTGGAGCTTATAGTAAAAGCCCCGCCCATGTCGTCCTCCTTGACGGACACCTTCTTGGTTTCCGATGGTGCAGCCTTGGATTTCTTGCTCTTGCCGGTGGAGCTCTCTGGCACGTCCTCGACGGGAGCGCTGCACTCCAAAGAGGCGCGCTTACCGAAGTGGGTGTCGAAGGTCTTGCCGGAAGAGGCCTCGCCGGAAGGGGTCTTGCCGGCCTTCTTCCTTCTCAGGGCTTCAGCGGCAGGAGCAAGTGCCTTGGCGGCAGTTGCTGCAACCGCCTCTCGGTAGAGCTAGTCGGCGCAGATGAGCGCGTCTTTCTTGTCAGAGGGGACGGTGACGATGGTCAGCGGCCCCGGCATCTTCAATGTGTTGTAGGCGTAGTGTGACACCGCCATGAACTTGGCCAGCGCTGGGCGACCAAGGATCCCGTTGTATGGCAAGGGGATCTCGGCGACATCGAAAACAATCTTCTCCGTCCTATAGTTCAGCTCGCCCCCAAATGTAACGGGTAGCGTGATTTTACCTTTTGGCTGGCTCCTTCCCGGGTTGACCCCTTGAAACGTGCCCGTCTCCTCGAGATCTCCATCAGGAATCTGCAACCTCTTGATCACATCGGATGAGATCAAGTTCAGACCGGCCCCACCATCGACCAGTACTTTCGTCACCTTGAGGTTGCATATTGTTGTCGAAACCAACAATGGCAAACACCCGACTGCAGTTGTGCGATCAGGGTGGTCCTCGGTGTCGAAAATGATGGGTGTGCCGGACCACTTCAGTGGCTTCTGGGCGTCTCCGTCTCCGTCTCCCTCGTCCTTTCGGCCGGCTACCACCCTCGTCCTCCCGGCCCCGACCTCCCTCGTCCTTCCGGTCGGCTACCACCGTCTCCGTCTCCGGTGAACGAGCTCCGGCCAGCTCAACCGAGCCGCGCCAGATCCCGATCCAAAACGAGGTCGATTTTCCCCCCTCGAAATCCTCTGTCCCGAATATTTCACATTATGTGCTCATGTTTATTGCATCATATCTCATCGCATACTGCTCCGTTTTGCGTGCACGATATATCTAATTGTTCGCCTCGAGATGCTCTTCATTTTGTTCCATTGTGCCATGCTTGTTTGAGTACATCTTGATGCCTAAATATCTGGTGCAAGAGTGCTATATGATGTTTACTGCTGTTACTTATCAGAACTTGGTGTTTTGTTATTTTTGTTGCATTTGATGTGTGCATCTTATGGGCATGAGCTCTATAGGTGTTTTGATATATGCCATGCCATCTTCACAGAGGTGTATGTCATGTATTTTTTTGATCTATGTGGTGACTAGCACAAGCATTCAAACTAGGCTTCGTGATGTTTCTGTTTCCAGGGACTTAGAATTTTGCCAAGTCTATTACTGCTGTTATTTTGTTGCCTTGTATCCATGTGTCTACAGTGAGATCCATGCTTATTTTGAGTATGTTCAGTAAGGATGTTTTGTATATACAGATGTGCTCTATCCATCCATGCCCCTGTTTGAAATTATGGAGTGCCCTAGCATGTCTCGATCTTGCTCTACTTTTGCTAAAAAATATTTCTGGCAGAATGTTAACATGATATTCAATTTTGCCAAGGTTGTTGTAGTTGATCCATACATGCTATGTATTTGCTCTTGCCATGGATAGCTTCATAAACATACAATCTTGTTGTAGGTATGCTTGTTTTGTCATGCATTGCTTTGTGATGAATGAATCAAGCTCACAAAGATGCCTTAATATTTCTGTTAATGCCATGCTCTGTTTTCTGCGGTCTGAAACCTGTTAACGAAACTTGCTATATTTACATGGGTGCCATCATATCTTCTGATCCTTTTTGGCTCATGGTCAGTAAGGGACTTTTTTTCTATGAATTTAGTAGATTCATGCCATGCTTTGTTTTTCTATGTTAAGTTCCTTTAGAATGGGTTTTGCTTGCTCTGAACATTGCTACCTGATGCTGTTTCTGCGAAGTTTGTGAACCTGATATCTTTTGCACTTTTGCCATGCTTGTTTGAACCTGTTATGGTGTGATCTATCCGTAGCTCAGTGTTCATCTTTTGTCAAGCAACTCCTGTAGATTACTTCCATATGCTTTGTTGCTATATTGGGGTGCTGTAGCATAGTTACTTGATGTATTCTAAGTGTTATCTTGCTGTTAATTGCGGAATTGTTGTCATTCTTGTTTTGCTTGCCATTTGCAAACCGTGCATCCGTTTCCGGTGATCTTTATATCAATTTCGAACGAAATCATCTCATCTTTCCAGTGGCATACTTGGTTTGCCAAGTTACTGTCTTATTCATTCTTTTTCTTCCGGAGCACGCATATGCATCGCATATCATATCTCGCATATCATGCATGTTTTGCATCATGTTGCTTGTGCATTTCCCGTGATTGATTGTGGTTCCATTGCTTGTGTTCTTTTTGTGGGTAGAGCCGGGAGACGAGTTCGTGAACGAGGAACCTGTTGAGTACGCTTACGAGGATCAAGCTTTCGACAACTCTGAGAACCTTGCAGGCAAGATGACCATACCCTCGAAATCTTTTCTATCTTTGCTTTGCTAGTTGTTCGTTCTATTGCCATGTTGCGCTACCTACCACTTGCTATATCATGCCTCCCATATTGCCATGTTAAGCCTCTAACCATCCTTTCCTAGCAAACCGTTGTTTGGCTAAGTTACCGCTTTTGCTCGGCCCTTCTTATAGCGTTGCTAGTTGCAGGTGAAGTGAAGTTGGTTCCATGTTGGAACATGGATATATTGGCATATCACAATATCTCTTATTTAATTAATGCATCTATATATTTGGTAAATGGTGGAAGGCTCGGCCTTATGCCTGGTGTTTTGTTCCACTCTTGCCGCCCTAGTTTCCGTCATACCGGTATTATGTCCCTTGAGTTTGCGTTCCTTACGCGGTTGGGTGATTTATGAGGCCCCTTTGACAGTTCGCCTTGAATAAAACTCCTCCAGCAAGGCCCAACCTTGGTTTTACCAACCTAAGCCTTTTTCCTTTGGGTTTTCGCGAGCCCGAGGGTCATCTTTATTTTAACCCCCCGGGCCAGTGCTCCTTCGAGTGTTGGTCCGAACCGAGTAGACTGTGGGGCCACCTCGGGGAAACTTGAGGCCTGGTTTTACTCGTAGGATGTATCATCCGTTGTGCCCTGAGAACGAGATATGTGCAGCTCCTATCGGGATTTGTCGGCACATCGGGCGGCTTTGCTGGTCTTGTTTTACCCTTGTCGAAATGTCTTGTAAACCGGGATTCCGAGACTGATCGGGTCTTTCCGGGAGAAGGTTTATCCTTCGTTGACCGTGAGAGCTTATAATGGGCTAAGTTGGGACACCCCTGCAGGGTATTATCTTTCGAAAGCCGTGCCCACGGTTATGAGGCAGATGGGAATTTGTTAATGTTCGGTTGTAGAGAACTTGACACTTGACTTAATTAAAATACATCAACCGCGTGTGTAGCCGTGATGGTCTCTTCTCGGCGGAGTCCGGGAAGTGAACACGGTTTGAGTTAGGAATGACCGTAAGTAGTTTCAGGATCACTTCTTGATCATTTCTAGCTTCGCGACCGTTGCGTTGCTTCTCTTCTCGCTCTCATTTGCGTATGTTAGCCACCATATATGCTTAGTGCCTGCTGCAGCTCCACCTCATTACACCATCCTTTCCTATAATCTTAAATAGTCTTGATCTCGCGGGTGTGAGATTGCTGAGTCCACGTGACTCACAGATTCTACCAAAACAGTTGCAGGTGCCGACGATGCCAGTGCAGTTGACGCAACCGAGCTCAAGTGGGAGTTCGACGAGGAACGTGGTCGTTACTATGTTTCTTTTCCTGATGATCAGTAGTGGAGCCCAGTTGGGACAATCGGGGATCTAGCATTTGGGGTTATCTTATTTTCATTTGGATTTGACCGTAGTCGGTCTATGTGTGGATTTTGGATGATGTATGAATTAATTTATGTATTGTGTGAAGTGGCGATTGTAAGCCAACTCTCGTTATCCCATTCTTATTCATTACATGGGATTGTGTGAAGATGACCCTTCTTGCGACAATACCTACAATGCGGTTATGCCTCTAAGTCGTGCCTCGACACGTGGGAGATATAGCCGCATCGTGGGCGCTACAGTGACGCGCTCCGACTTCTAACCGGGTTAGAAGGGGCTCTGTCACGGTCTCGCAGTCACACGCCGCTTCCGCCTGCGTCCGAGCGCGCACGCCGGTCTGGTGCGTCCTGCGAGTGGCGCACAGGGCTCTTTCCGTGGTGGTGCCCGGGGGCTCCGGCATCGCGGTGTCGCTCGTCGCGCACGCCCTGGGAAGGTCGCGGCGCGGGTGCCAGCTGGGGCGCCGTAGAGGTTGCCGCTCCGCCCATGGGCAGCACGGCCCGCCCCCGGACCCAGCGGCGTGCGGCTCGTTGTCTCGGATTCGAACGATGCCGCTCGCTTGGCTCCGGTCGCCCGAGTGTCGTGGATGCTCGCGGGCCACGTCTCCGGCGCCATCCGTGGCCACCCGGTCGCCTGCCCGCGCTGGCACGGACGGGCCGGCTCCGGGCGACCCGATCGCCGTGATCCCCTTTCTCTTGGGGGCCATGGTGATGATGAAGTCGATGCGCTGACCTTCAAACCGGATTCTCACAGCTTGCGCCCCCTACCTGGCGCGTCAAAGATGTCGGCGAAAACGACACCTATGGGATCACGGGGAATCCCTTCTACGGTCGGCGGACGCGGGACTGTGGAAAGAGCGAGTTTAAGAGACCAACACGAGAGATTTATCCAGGTTCGGGCCGCAAGTGATGCGTAATACCCAACTCCTACTGGCTTGTGTTTATCTGGTGTTCTTGGACTAGCTACAAAGCATGCAGGGTCCAAAAAGTCTGAATCCTCTCTCTGTACGCCGCGGGCGTCCTTTATAGTCAAAGGGGCTGCCACAGTGGCACACAGGAGGTGGAAAGTTGTACAGTAGTCGAGTCTATCGCCTGACATCACAGGAAAAAATGCATTAAATGCGCCACTTAGGTGTCCTCTTACTTTATCGGGGACGGCAATGAGGCCCGTCCCGTCCGTCGCCGCTTCGCCACGCGTCCAGGCCAACGAAGCATGCAGCGCCATGTAGGCTGGCAGGCTGCTGAGCTGGTGTGGTGGCAGGGTCTTCACGAAGATCCGCATGCCACCACGTAGATGCTTGACTAGTTGGCTTAGGAGCCACGTACCGGCACGTGGGTACCTGCTTAGTTGGTAGGTCGGCCGCTGAGCTGGGGCGGCGACGGGGCGGCAAGGCCTTGCCGCGGTCTTGCTGGTATTCCCGGCAAGGGTCTTGCCGGGGCCTTGTGGGTGCCCTTGGCAAGAGTCTTGCCGGGCCTCGTGGGTATCTTCGGCAGGAGCTTTGTCGGGGCCTCGTGGGCATCCTCGGCAAGGAGCCCCGCTGTCGTCTTGTCCTCTGGTTCCTACCTAGGCCTCGCAGGCCTTTTGTCTTCACAAAGATCTGCATGCCACCATGGAGGCGCCTCCCGAGCCTTGGTTCCAATGTGGTTGATGGCGTCGGAACTCTCAGACTCAAGGGTGGCAGCCTCGTTGGTGTTGGGTATGTTGCCCCGGCAAGGGCTTTGCCGAGGGAGTTTCACCTCGCCCCTCTGCTCTTCATGCTTCTGGTCTTGAGCACGGCTCTGGTGGTCTTGTGTCTTGGCTTCCTCTTCTGTCCCGCCAAGCGCGGCTGCGGGTGCGTGGCTGCGAATGCCTGCGCACAAGTAAAGGGGTGCAAAAATGGTCCCTACTTTTGCACACCGACAGTCGACATTGAACAAGCGCGGACAACGGAGACGCATCGCGGGCAGGCCCTTGGCTGGCGCGCTGCTTTAATGGCGGAGGCAGTGAGAGGCCGTGCACGCCCTGAGTCGTCTTCAATGTGGAGCGGCGTGCTCTACAGCGGCATGAATCCGGGCAGCTGGCGCCAGGCAGGAACGCGTGCGGGCGAGGGAGGATGGGTTTGGGTGGGCCAGGGTGATCAGAGCGGGCGTGGCAGCGGTCCGGTCTTCCGCAAAGCCTCTCACATTTATCTCCGGGAGAAAATACGTCCGGACCGCGTCGTGGAGCGATACAGGACCGCGTTGGATGGCTTCTGCGGTCTGAACGGATGCGAAGGTTTAAGAGTCGGTGTTGGAGATGCCCTAAGTCTCACGAAACCACATTATTGTACATAGAACATATGCCATGAAAAAACACAGCCAATATGAAGCGAAATGAAACATTTTTTTAACACAATACAATCGGAGATGCTCACATTCACGCATATACACGATATAATCATTACTATAGGACTGAAATGGAGAAAGAAAAAGCGAAAAAAGAGGCAGATGGGCTCAGGTCGCAAAGAGACTGGGCCCTTTCTGCTGAACGATGTGCAATGGGCTGATTCTTCCTTGTATGGCTTGCCAATTTGCACAACACCATGCATGGTACTCCCTCCGTTCCGAAATAATTGTCGCTGGGGGCATCGTTCCGACCAGGTGAAACAGTGTGAAAGTACAATACTACCCCTGATTTGAAATCGATCGGGAGGCGTCTTCCTCCGTCGCTCCTCCCCTCTGCCAGGCTTCTCCGCCGTCGCTGCTCCCTTTCGCCGGGCTCCTCCGTCGTCCGCATCTCCGGCGTCCTTCCCCGCCGCGGTACGCAGCTCCCTCGCCGGCCGGCCGCCCTTCCCCGCCGTGGTCCGCAGCTCCCTCATCGGCCGCCCTTCCCCGCCGCGGTCCGCAGCTCCCTCGCCGGCCGCCCTTCCCGCCGGCTGCCTGCTCCGCCACAGCTTCGGATCCTTCGCCGGCCGCCTCCCCCCACTCCAATCAAGAGCTTGAGGTCAGCCGCTGCGCTGTCCACTTCTGCTGCTCCTCTCGTCTCTGCTCCTCTCCACTCCAATCAAGAGAATCTGCAATTGATCCAAAAAACAGGTCAATTGATGTCAATTTGATTAACTAAATCATCGAAAAACCAGAATGATAAGTCCATATGCTACTGTTGATCCCAAGACTGGAATGACAAGTTCAGGTGTTCCTGAATTGAGGAATTTGATTAACTAAGTCATCCAAAAACCAGAATGATAAGGCCCCATGCTACTGTTGATCCCAATTTTGATGCATATCAATTGCTGTTTGAGTTCTCCAAATGAAAAGGAGTGGAATAGAAGAGGAGAGGAGTGGAAAAGGACTTGTTGTTGTTGCTGCTGTTAAAAAAATCACTACTGCTACTCCTGAGAGCAATTCCTACTCCAGTAGAGAAAGTTTACTCCTAGGAGTATACTGGAAAAGTTTACTCCAGCAGACAAAGAGAAGAGAAGAGAGAAAAGATTCATTTATTTTTAAGAGTACTGATGCAAGCAGTAGAGTACACAAAACCTTCATTAGAGGACTACTCCAATTCATCTTTAAAAAAGTTTATGCAAACATTAAAGGAACAGTTTCAGTTATTTTAATTAACTGGAAAGTTTCAGCTAATTTTATGAAAGGAAAAGGTTGAGTTAATTTTAATTAAAAGAAGAGAAGAGAAGAGAAGAGAATAGCAGAGCAAGCAATGCTACTGCTCCAAGCTAATCTGACTGCAAATCAGAAATTACTGCAAGCAGCTCCATGAAAAGAAGTACTCCAAGCAGGCTACTCCAAGCAGTACTACACCAAGTAATGTCACTTCAAGCAGTAATGTCACCAACTAATCTCTACTGATGTCACTTGAAGCAGTAATCTCTTCAGTTAACTATAGCTACAAATACTGCAAGCTACTGATGTCACTAATCTCTTCAGTTATCTGTAGCTACAAATACTGCAAGCTACTGCCAATGACCAAGTACTGACACCAAGCTACACCAAGTACTGTACGAGTACCATTTAACTACTCCAATAAGAACTACTGGATCATTGAACTACTCCACGGTGCAGTAATATAAATTCAGTTAAGTGCTTTAAATTCAGTTAAATTTCATTAATGGAAAAGATTCACCTAGCAAGGTTTATTGACAGGAATAAACACTAGCAATATTGATATGGAGTAGTTTGTTTGACAGGAGTAAACAGTAACAGTAGCACAAGATTGTTGTAAGAACTTGTACAGTAAGAGCAGAAATGACAGTAAGATAAGGTACTGAACGGTTTCAGTCAGGGCCTCAGGGGTGTGCGTCCTACAGCACTTAATCAATAGGACAAATGCATCGAACCAAAGAGGAAGTTCTCTTCCAAACAGAATCATTGGTGCTAGCACTAATATAATCTGGAAAACACACATAAAGCTAAATGACAAAAACACCACAATCTTCTGAAATTAAGGGACGTATTTGCTTTCGAAGTGTTCAGACTCTGCCCATACTCAGTAATCTAAAAACTGTACCAAGAGACAAAACAATAACATCATCTGAAGTTGAACGTACCTACCCATCTTTGAGCACGCCCCTGTAAACCCGGCCGAAGCCACCCTTGCCGATGAGGTTCTTGTCGCTGAACATGCTGGTGGCCTCCTCCATCTCCTTGAGGGTGAACACCATGGAGCAGTTGCGCTTCTTCGGCGCGGGCAGCGGCAGCGGCTCCTTCACCTGCCACAGCTCGGCCGTCTTGTACACCCCTCCAGAAGCAAAAATCAGATAACCAAATTCTCATGGCATACTTTTTTTTCTTTTGGAAGTTCTCATGGCATACTTTGAAGAATGTTGCACTAAAGAAACAGATGATCATACAGTGACAAATCACTTTGCCAACAACAAAGTGGGAATGAAATAGAGGGTTGCACTCACAAGGATTCAACTGGTTAAGTGATTTGCTTCTCCTCTCACTCCAACCACAACCCAATCTTCAGTCATCTCACTGGTGTTGCAGGTTCAGTGTGATGACAGTGCTCGACCGTCTCCGTTATTGACTTGCTGATGATCTTGATTGCTTGGACCGGCAAGGCTTCTGGCAGTACCAACCGGGACCTAAACCGGAGCATAATCAAGAGTAAGCATGTCCAATTAGGCACGGTAAAGAGAATGAGAGACGCAGTAAAACAGCAAAACGAAATTCAGTAACACTAGACATAGTCCATCAATGTGTATTTCTGAAACTGAAATAAAATAGTGAAATGTCATATGGACAACACATTTATTTTCTCGGCTTGATTGTATTCGTAGCAGGAGTATCAAGATTCAGTTTCAGGTTTTTGTCAGTTGGTCTTGGTCATAACATTTGAGGCTAGATATCCTACAGGTTTTAATACAGTGGTCAACAGATAAACATAGCTGGGCATCCTTTGTGCCTGCTCACTCAGAAACATAGCTGTTGGACCATCTCCGTTATTGACTCTGATGATCTTGATTGCTTGGACCGGCAAGAATTAGAGAAAGAATTCAAATCAAGTGTAGCTACAGCACATCACAGCGGAGAGGGCTGCCGAATCGAATCGAATCACCTTGAACTTGAATTACTCCATGGCTGGTTGGGTATCTCCGAGGAGCGCGTGGCGGCAGGGTGTAGGAGACGGAGCGCTGGACCAAGCACTCCTCTTCCTCCTCAGGGTCGTCGGCGACCCCGACATGTTGCGCTGCCTCGCGAGCAGCCCAGGTAGCGGCCACGGCCAGGACGAGGGCGCGCGGGTCAACAGGCCGGGGCCGCTTCTCGACAGCAGGGAAGAACAGAAGCCCACTGCGCCGTCGTCCTCCTCCCGATGCTCCAGCACGGATCGAGCACCGCCGCCCGTGTAAAAATATCACCTTTGACCGGATCGAGCACGGCTTCTGTTGGAACCGGCTAGCCCTAGCTCACCCTCAGCTCACCCTCTCTCTGGCACATACACAGGAGGAAGACAACACTGATTTCCGGTGACGAACGCCCCGGCGCTCACAACGCCATTTTTCTTTATAGCTGCACTAACCACCACAGGCTACAACCTTGGACGCACAACGCACGCGCTTTCGTAACAAACTCAACCAGAAGGGATTTTATACTTGGCCGATGCATGCATGCACATCGCTGCCCACCTCCCCGATCTACGCATTATCCATCCGCTCAGCCCGGCCTCCATGACGCGCTCTACGCGTACGACCCGGCTGGCTACGAACGGGACGCTGCGGCCGTTTTGCTACTACTGCCAGCCTAACTAAGCGGCTACGAGCACTTACACATACGCCCGCTGCTGCGTCCCGCACGTCCCGCCTGTCCCACGCGTCACCGACGCGCCCGACAAGCCCGACGAGCCCGACGGCACCAATATGCCCCGCCCGTCCCGCGCGCACCCGACGCGCCCGACGAGCCCAACCACACACGCCGTGGCTTATTCCAACACACACCCACTAAGCCACGGCCTAGAGGAGTCCGTCGTCGTCGACGTTGCGCCGGCCAAGAGTGCATGCTCCGCCGCCGGTCCTTTCCGCAGCTGCGGGCACTCGCGCCGGAAGTGCCCGTGCTCCCCGCACTTGTAGCAGCGCCTGCGCCTGTTGCCGCCGCTCCCCGACGCCACGCTGCACCCGTCGTCGTCGTCCCGAGCACCGCCGTGTCGACGCTCCCGTGCTGCCCACTGCGCCGCCGTCATGAGCAGCTGCTCACCCCCGCGCTCGCCACCGTCTTGTCCACGGCGCCGAACCCGCTCGTCGAACGCACACAGCCGCCCGAGCGCTTCGTCGAACGCCATCGTCGTCACGTCGTGGAACTGCTCGATGCCGGCGACGACGGGGAAGAGGCGATCCAGCACCGTATCCAGCAACTTCTTGACAAGTGCTGCGTCGCCAGCGCCTCCCCGAGGTTGGCGTACCTCGCCGCCATCGCCGCGAGCCTCCCGCCGTACACGTCGAGCTCCTCGCCATCCGCCATCTTCAGGCGGTCGAATTCGCCGCGCAGCGTCGCCAGCCTCGCCGCGCGGACCCGATCGGCACCGACGAACCTCACCTTCAAGGAGTCCCATACCTCCTTGGCGGTGAGCTTCGTTGACACCTGCAGCAACACGTCCTCCGGTAGCGCTCCGAGCAGCAACGCGCGCGCCGTCTTGTCCTTCCGCGCGTTCACCGCCGCATCGCCCGGCGCCACCGCCTCCCACACGGTGTGCACATCGAGGATGGCCTGCGCCTTGATCACCCAGACGGTGTAGTTGTCCACCGTGAGCATCGGCATCGGCATCGACGCCGATCCGCCCGCGCCTCCGCCATGTGGGACGAGCGCCATGGTCGCCGGTAATCGCCCGAACCGAAGCTCTGTATATCAATTGTTGGAACCGGCTAGCCCTAGCTCACCCTCAGCTCACCCTCTCTCTGGCACATACACAGGAAGAAGACAACACTGATTTCCGGCGACGAACGCCCCGGCGCTCACAACGCCATTTTTCTTTATAGCTGCACTAACCACCACGGGCTACAACCTTGGACGCACAACGCACGCGCTCTCGTAACAAACTCAACCAGGAGGGATTTTATACTTGGCCGATGCATGCATGCACATCGCTGCCCACCTCCCCGATCTACGCATTATCCATCCGCTCAGCCCGGCCTCCATGACGCGCTCTACGCATACGACCCGGCTGGCTACGAACGGAACGCTGCGGCCGTTTTGCTACTACTGCCAGCCTAACTACGACGGCTACGAGCACTTACACATACGCCCGCTGCTGCGTCCCGCACGTCCCGCCTGTCCCGCGCGTCACCGACGCGCCCGACAAGCCCGACGAGCCCGACGGCACCAATGTGTCCCGCCCGTCCCGCGCGCACCCGACGCGTCCGACGAGCCCGACCACACACGCCGTGGCTTATTCCAACAGCTTCTGCTGGCGTGGGCGGGAGGCAAGCGCAGCTGCTGCTGTCCGCCTGTGCTGCTTCTGGTAGTGCGGGAGGAGCGGCCGGCCGGGGGAGGGGATTGGGACGGGGAGAGCTGGAAGCTCGGTGGTGGTGCGGCGGCGTCCTGGTGGCGCTGGGTGGCGTGGTCGCCGGAGGAAGAGGCGGTCTCGGTGGGGTCATCCTCATCCGGCTGCTCCAGCTCGTGGATGGGCGCCAAGGTGGGGGTCGTCGGAGCTGGCGGTGGGCGGTGGTGGGTGGGGTGAGGTCGACGGATCTGGGGTGGGGAGGAGGCGAGTGGTAGCCGGGGGCCTGTCGGGGAGAGAGCGAGTGCGAGGGCACAAAGGGAAAGCGGAGAAATATTACAACGTGACGAAAAATGAACTGGTTATCTCCAGCGACAATTATTTCAAAACGGAGGGAGTACACGATAATGATCGATACAGGTTACGAGAAGGGGGAAATGATCAGGCATAATCCATCTTCACAAATAGGTCGACCTCATAGACGATGGAGTCCGGCGTGGGGTTGCCCGCGGCCGTCATGACGCAGTACCCACGCGCCATCCTGAACGCGCCGGTGCCGCCCACCACGGAGCGCTCGATGGCACCCGTGAAGCTCAGAACAGGCCCCAGCATTGCCAGCGTGCTCCCGCTGTGCTCCCCAGCCGTGAACACGAAGTTGATCGCCGACTGCATGCCCGGCGGGCTCACGAGCCCGGCTCCGGCGAAAATGCCCTGGTACCGGCCCACGAGCGACGAGCTCTTCGGGTCCGGCCCGTCGCGCAGCTCGTCATCGAGCACGCCGACCACCCCGAACGTCGCGTTGGCGCCCAGTGGTGATGGCACCGCCACGATCGCCGTGGCGTTGGGGCCGGCGAAGATCTCGTGCATGTACAGGTGGATGTGCTTGAGTCCCTGGTCGCCGGCGCCGGCGCGCGCCGGGAGGAAGGCTGGTGCTGACCAGGCCAACATGAGAGCGAGCAAGAGCAGCGGCGAGGAGGAAGTCATGGCGATCAGAAAGCGTTGCGGTATCGACTCGCAACCGCTGGAATACAATGCAACGCGGTCGATGGGTTGAACATGCTCTTGATAGGGCTCATAATACAGTATATATAGCAACCACTCCGTTGACCTGCGTGCATGGTCGATCGGCAGCGCTCAACCGACGTGCAATCCCCTATGTAGCTCTCGCAAGTCGCAGCTAGCTAGTTTTTTTTTAGCTTAGAGAATCAAATCCTTTATCTCTTTCATCGCCAGCTACATTTGTTTTTTTAGGGAAAATCGCCAGCTACATTTGTTTTTTTAGGGAAAATCGCCAGCTACATGATCAACTATTAGTAGCTACCAACTGCAACTGCCGACGCTCCCGCTAGTTGGGCTGCAAACTAATGTCAACCATATGGATGTGCAACACATAAACCCGGCAATACGGCACAACTTCTTGTGAGCTGAGCTGAGCTCCAGCCCGCTCCTCCCGCGCCCTCGCGCCGCTGGCCACTCCGGCCGCGGCGGCCATCCAGCCCCCGCCGTCGCCCACTGGGCGCCAGCGCCACTCCTCGGACGCCATGCATCCCGCTTCCCAGCCCAGCTCCGTGCGCTCCTCGTGCTCTGCAGCCAGCGACAGATCGGGATGGCGGGTGCGCGCCTCCATACCTGATCTCGTTCAGTCCTCCGGTCCGTCTCAAGTTCCGGATTGTCGGTGGTAGGTGCGACATATGTCAACGGGTGGCTTATCATTGTGGGAGCCAGTAAGACATCGCCGGTGCCTGTAAACGGGATAAGGCGAAGACATGCACGCCGGCGAATTTTACCCAGGTTCGGGGCTCTCCGTGGAGATAACACCCCTAGTCCTGCTCTGCGGGGTCTCCGCATGATCAGTAGATCAACACAAGTGGCTACAAGTGGCTCCTTGAGCAGTTTGGCTAGAGGAGGAAGAAGGGCAAGGCTAGCTCTCCTCTTTTCTCTATGTGGTGTCTAAAACTCTAAGAGATCAACCCTTTGCATGGGTGCCCCGGCGGGTTTATATAGGCCTAACCCCCAGGGGTACAATGGTAATTTGGCTGGACGCGGGTCCTAGCCGTCAGTGCCTGTATTCGCCGGCTTCTCCGCCGGCCGCCGGGGCCCGCCGACTGGTGGGTCCCGCCGGCTGCCGGCCTCTTGGCCGACAGGCCGGCCCCACTGCCTGGGGGTCTTGCCGGTGGCTGGTTACTGTAGCCTCGCCCCTGGTGACGAGGGCTTTGTCGAGGTAAGCATGGCTACAGTGCCGCCGCCTGGCGGGCTCTCACTGTAGCCTTATCTCGTCTTGTCTCCTTAATGATGCACATACTTCGAGGGAGGGAGGTAGCCGGCTATTGGGAGCCGGCTACGCCCCAGGCCGACTGGGGGAGATTTGGCCATCTTCGAGCTTCTCTCTGGCTGAGGGGGCCCGCCGCCCGCGGGCCGTACTGACAGCCTGTCGTGGGTGGTGTCACGGTCAACATGGCAACAGTGTCGCGCCGGACGGGGGATGACCGACCCGAACGGCCCACTGTGGCCACGCGTGCTCCGGGATTCGCGGGTGGCAGGCTGTACTGTAGCCACGCCCCGTCTCGTCACCGTTATGTGGGTGCAGCCCTTGAGGGTGCAATCTTGGCCGCTTGCCGGGAGCCAGTCTTCTTATGGCCGGCTTCTGGGAGTCGGTCCTCTTGTGGCCGGCTTCTTGGAGTCGGCCATCTTGTGGCTCTCTTCGGTAGGGTTTTTAGGGCCGGGCCGTCTTCCAGTAGTCGGTCCATGAGATAGCCGGCCAGGGGAAGACGGCCCTGTGCTTTGGGTGCTTGAAGGCTCGATCGGCCCAATAATTTCTTGAAGAGCCAGGGGGAGTCGGTTAGGCTACCCGTGGTCATTTACTCCGACAGTAGTCCCCAAACCTGGTTGGGCTTCGAGGCTGAAAGGAGGACGAGAAGCTCAATCAGCTTCCTATCTTGAAGAGCCAGCAGCTAGGAGCCGGCTTTGATCAGCTGCGCCGTCTTGGTGAGGTTTTGAAGTCTGAAGGCGGGAGCCAGCTGGCGCGCACGCCGGGTTGCGGGCCGGCCTCTTGCCGCCCACGCGCCACGTGGCACCCTCCGGCTGGAAGAGCCTGCCAGCCCACGCGCGTGACGGGACGCCGCCGCAGGCCCGGGCCCGCCACTTCCACGCCTAGGCCTAGGTGTGGATCTTCTGTGGCCCAAAACGGGCCGTTCGCCTTCCAACGGCAGTTTCCGCACGCCGTTAGGGCGCAATAATCGCGGGACGTGGGGGAGTGGGCACAGTTAATCCCACGCCCCCCCCACGCCTCGCTTCCTCGGCTTCGCCGCACGAGGCTCTAAATAGGGGGAGGAGGGGGAGCGGCAGATGCTCGCACGCTCACCCTCGCTCCGGCATCTTCTTCTTCTTCCTCTCCGTCGCTGCAGCCCCTCGCAGCCGTGCCGTCCCTCTAGTCATCGCACTACCCCGCAGCTTCGCCGCCGCAGGGCCGTGGGTTCGCCGTCACCGCGCCCTTCTCATCGGCTTCTCGCCCTCATGTTGTGCGGCGGAGACTGGGACGACTCCAACGTCCACGCGGACCACATCGACTTCCTCCGCAAGACGCGGCGGTTGCCCGACAGGGACCATGTGCGAGTCCGTCTTGCGCCGGAGAGGGAGATCTTGCCGGCACCGGAGGAGGGCGAGCGGGTAATCTTCCGCTCGCACTTCCTGCGCGGCCTTGGCCTGCCTACGAGCGGTTTCTTCCGTTCCTTCCTCGAATTCTACCAGCTCCAGCCGCACCACCTCACTCCAAACACGGTGGTGCTGCTGTCTGCCTTCGTCACTTTGTGCGAGGGCTTCCTTGGCGTCCTTCCCACCCTCGAGCTCTGGGGGGAATTCTTCCAGTCCAAGCTCGGCACCGCCATGCAGGGCGTGCCGGCTCAGAGCGGCGCCTTCATCGCGGCGCGGAGGCCGTTAGCCGACAACCCTTTTCCTCCCATCACGCTGATCCAGTCGGTGAAGCTCTGGAAGAAATCCTACTTCTATGTGAAGAACGTCGCTCCGCAAGGTGACTTCGTCAACTTGCCGGCTTATGTAGCCGGCCCGCCGACTGGGAGGCGGCCCCAGT
The DNA here is from genome assembly GCF_018294505.1 of Triticum aestivum. NCBI lineage: Eukaryota > Viridiplantae > Streptophyta > Magnoliopsida > Poales > Poaceae > Triticum > Triticum aestivum. The sequence goes on from NC_057799.1 coordinate 121,156,269, forward strand.
GGTCCTATCGGGCCAGAACGCTGTCGCCTGCTGGAGCCGCCGCCGTCGCGCGACTCCGGGTAATGGTCCAGTCGGAGGGCCTGATCGGGCCCGACCTGCTGGCCGCCTTCGTGGTGCGCCGGGTGCTCCCGCTCCAAGGCCGCCCTCATATGATTTGTCAAATGAGCGGCCAACTCGATCCGAGTCGGATGTGCACCAAGGAGATGCCTCATGCCGAGGTAGCTCTCATGGTGAACTACCTCGCGAACTGGAAGCTCACCGACGAGTGGAAGTTTGGCAAGGAGCCGTACTCCCGTGCCCATCCTCCGCCTATGGTAAGCTTTCTTTATCTTCTCTTCTTTACTTTTGTCACCAAGTTTCTCTTGGCTGACTCTGACCAGTCGGTTTGTCTTGGCAGAGCACCCTCCTTCGACCGGCGGCCGGGGCAGCGGGGGTGGAGCGCCAATATCTTCCCGACCGGGCAACGCACGACTTGGACGACCCCGACTTGGGGGCGGCTGCTCTAGACGACAACACCGTGGGGGGAGGCGGCGAGGCAGGCGGCTCCGGACTTGGAGCCAGCTTCGACGACTGGCCGGATGATGACGAGGCGGAAGTCGTCCCGCGCCGCCGGCGTCCGATCATGGCGCGGGTTCATCTGCCGCGCCGGCTGCCCGAGGCGGCCCGCAGAAGCGTCGGGCCGCACCGGGCCTATTCGGCAGTCGGCCGAAGAAGCCCACGAGCACGGCGGTGGCAACCAAGCGGGACGAGGCAGCCGCGAAGGCTGCCCGCTTCCGCAAGGTGGTGAAGCAGCCACAAATGGTTTCGGCGTAAGTGTCAATTTTCTCGCGTATTCCTTCTTCTTTTTTGTTGATATCTTCTGAATCCTTGTCTTGACTTATCAAACAGGGCTCCGCTCTCTCTTGAGCGGACCGCTGACGCCTCCGTGGTTGGATCGACGGGAGAATCTGCAAGCGCCCGCCGCGTGGACCCTCGTGCCGAGCTTCAAGCGGCAACGGAGCGGAATGCGCGGGAGGCGCGGGAGGAGCGGGAGGCGGAGGAGCTGAGGGCGGCCGCTGCCAAGGCGGCGCAGGATCTGGCGGAGGAGTCGATGGAGGCACAAGCCATCGCGGCGGCCAAGGCCCAGGCGGAGGCTGCAGCCGCAGAGAGGGCGGCGGAGGCCCTGCTTGTCGTCCCCCTGCGCGCTGTGGCGCCCGAGATCCCGGAGCCCCCGCCGGAGGAAGCTTGTGGCGACCGGCTAGGGATGGAGAGGGAGGAGGACAACGTCGTCGTCCGGGAGAGGGAGGCGGCACCGCCATCACCGACTGGGGTGGACCAAGGCAGCCGGCCTAGCGCGCCGCCCGTGCAACCAGCTGGGGGCGAGCCGGCTGCGAGGGCAGACCTTGTGGTCCGGTCGCCATCGCGCCAGCGCGCGGGGAAGGCGACTTCGGCGCCGGACCCGCAGAGGGCCGTGGGCTCTAGCTCGTCGGCCCTGGATCTGGAGACGGCTAGCGCCAGCTCGGGGTGGACGCCGGGTGGTGGGACGGCCGCGCTGAACGTGGCGGCGCAAGAAGTCCGGAACCGGCTTCAATCCCAGGCCACCGTGCTGAGGCAGTATAATCAAGAGTTTCTCGCGACACGGACGGCCATTCGGGTGAGTCTTCCCGCTTTTTGTTTCTTGCTCTTGATTTCTTCCGTGGGGGCGCGTCAGCACACCCACTGGGTGTAGTCCCCGAGTTCCGAGTCGGCTGCTGAGCAGGCGGCTTGGAACTTCTTAGTAGACTTCGATTGCTATCTTCTTCTTATTCGCTCCTCTATCCTATTTGCAGGACTATCACAACCTCCGCGCGGCTACCTTCAACTTCCAGGTCCGGGAGCTGAAGCAGAAGATCACTGATCTGACTGAGAGCCGGAGTAAGTGCTTCATCTTTTATCTCACGTGGGGGCGCGTCAGCGCACCCACTGAGTGTAGTCCCCGAGATTCGGGCCGACTGCTGAGCAGTCGGGTCGGATCTTTCCTGGCGACTTCTTTCTTATTGCTTTTTTTCTTCTTTGCCATATCTGCAGAGGCCAATGCCGACCTGAGGGAGCAGTTGGGTGGGGCCCAGACCGCCCTTCGCGCCAAGGAAGCCGAGTGCAACGCCTTGGCTCAAGAGCGTGACCGCTTGGCCAAGAGGCTGGCCGACCAGGAGGAGAGCCATAAGGCGGCCCTGAAGGCGGCGTAGGACAGCGAGGCCGCCCTCCAAGCCGAATATGATACCGAGGTGGCGAGCTGGGTTGAGGCAAGGCAATCACTGATCAACGGCTACGGCCAGATCAAAGATTTGGTTGATGGTAGGCCGCCTCCTTCTTCGTTCCTTTGCTTGCCGCCTGCCATTTGGTCCATTTTCGGACTTTGTGTTTTCTCTCTTCCTTTCTTACATGTGCAGAGTACTTCCCTGGTTACTCTGTTGCCGCCAACCAAGTCGCCAAGGCCCACCGCGAGGCGCAAAGGCAGGCTGGTGCTGAGATCGCGCCGGATGCTCGCCGGTCGCTTGAGGAGCAGCTTCTGGCGATCCAAGCCCGCCTCCAGCCGGCTCACCGCATGCTCCGCCGTCTTCAGCGCGTTGGGGCGCAAGTGCTGGCCGCCCTCTGGCCCGGCGAGGTGGTTCCCTATACCCCCAGTCGGACTGCCGACTGGCTGGAGGTAGCGGTTGGCCGCTTCGAGGCCTGGAAAGCTTCTGCAGCTCGGTCAGGCGCCAGGCGGGCGCTGGAGTTCGTCAAAGCTTGGTATCCTGAGCTGAATTTGGACCAGCTGGCCACCTGGCGGCAGGAGGCCGACGAGGAGCTGGAGGCGGTGCGGCCGGCTATCATCCAGCGCGCCTCGGCGATCGCCGACTACATCGACACCAGTGCCTTTGCCCCTGAGGTGGATGATGACGGAGTTGCTCAGCCGGGGGAGTGGTTTGGGCTGAACCCAGCGGATGGCGAGGACCCGGCGGAAGAGATTGACTCCAGCGACGAGGGCGAAGAGGAGGAGGGAGAGGATGGTGAAGACGCCGTGCCAGACGGTGGAGCAACCGGGCAGCCTCAGCTTGATCGTGCCTCCAGCAACGAGGCGCGTGCGAGCGCGCCGCCTACAGCCGGTGATGATCAAGCCGAGACTCGTCAGCCGGCCACTCCTCCAGCCAGCACTGCCGTCTCCACTGACCTGTCTGGCTCGCCTGTTGCACCTTTAGCCTGATCCGCCACCTTTGCTTTCCTGTTTATTACTCTTTGAACAGTATTTGTTAAGTTTGCGCAGTTCCACCCATTGGGGGTGTATTCAAACTATGTTGAATGCCGGCCTTTCGAAGGCCTTTTGTGTAAATATAATCATGCATGTGCTTGGCTTCCGATTGTATTTGCTTTTCATCCTTTTGGCTGTTTCCTTTGCCGCCCTCCCTTGGTCGCCGCCTTCCCAGCCGGACAGCTACTCTGCAGTCTGTGGCTGGGGAAGGGCTTGGCCGTTTGGGAGGGCAAGTACTCTAGCTTTCTTGGATTGTAGCAAGGTGTATGGGAAGCCGGCCAGCCGGCTGTTCTGACAGCCGGTAGGCGGGGTGGGAGGCCGGCTTGTGTTATATAAGTTCGTTAGTCCTTAGTTGTTTATTCGTGTGGGCATCCTTTCCTGCCTTTGACTCTTGCCAGTCGGACAGTCGATTCTTCGAGCTGCGACTTTCAACAAGAGATGGCTTGGGTGCTGGCACACTACTTGTCTGACTGCAGGTAGAACATTAATATAACTCAAGGCGGCAAGTCCCCGGGCCGACTGATCGAACCCGGTGCCGGACAGAAAAACAAATGTGGTAATACATTCATAGGTATGACACTCGTCATACATAGATAAAAGAGGGTAGTCCCCGAGTGCTCCTCGGGGGGCCCGTTGTCTTGTACTTAATACAAAAGTTAGCATGGTACATACTACTTTTAACTGTAAAATCTTCGAAGGAGATTGGCGTTCCATGGTCGTTCCGACTCCTTGCCGGAATCATCTCTCTTGCGTGCCTTCGGCTTCTGTGCGTCGATCAGGTAGTAGGAGTCGTTGCCTAGGGCCTTGCTGATGACGAAGGGGCCTTCCCAAGGGGTCGAGAGCTTGTGCTGGCCGGCTGTTCGCTGGATCAGCCGGAGCACAAGATCGCCTTCTTGGAAGGATCTTGGCTTGACCTTCCGGTTGTGGTAACGGCACAAACCCTGCTGGTAGATGGCGGACCGGCTGAGTGCTAACAGTCAGCCCTCTTCCAGCAGGTCAACGCCGTCTTCTCGCGCTTCCTTGGCCTCCGCCTCCGTGTACATGGTGACCCGAGGTGAGTCGAACTCAATGTCAGTTGGGATGATAGCCTCGGCACCATATACAAGGAAGAAAGGGGTGAAGCCGGTTGACTTGTTCGGGGTAGTACGCAGACTCCAGAGGACGGCGGGCAGCTCATCGAGCCAGCAGCCGGCCGAACGCTCCAGTGGTACGACCAGTCGAGGCTTGATGCCGGAGAGGACGAGGCCGTTTGCTCGCTCGACTTGGCCGTTTGATTGCGGGTGGGCAACAGACGCTAAGTCCAGTCGGATGCCCTGTGTCGCACAGAAACGTGCCAGTGCTCCTTTGGCAAAATTCGTGCCATTGTCGGTGATGATGCTGTGTGGTACGCCATACCAGGTGGTGATATCTGTGATGAATGTCACGGCAGTCGGCCCGTTCAACTTCTTGATTGGCTTCGCTTCAATCCACTTGGTGAATTTGTCCACGACGACAAGCAGATGTGTCATGCCACCGCGCGCCGTCTTGAATGGGCCCACCATGTCCAATCCCTAGACGGCAAAGGACCAGGTGAGGGGGATGGTATTGAGTGCAGAAGCCGGCAGGTGTTGCTTCGAGCTGAAGACTTGGCACCCTTTGTAGCATTTGACTAATTCCTTGGCGTCTTCCAAAGCAGTCGGCCAGAAGAACCCATGGCGGAAAGCTTTGGCGACAAGTGATCTTGAGGCCGCGTGGTGGCCGCATTCGCCTTGGTGGATGTCCTTGAGGATTGCTATGCCCTTCTCTGGCTCGACGCAGCGCTGGAAGACTCCAGTGACGCTGCGCCTAACGAGTTCTCTGTTCATTATTGTGTATGCTCCGGCTTGGCGTTGAACTTGTCTTGTCGAGATCTCGTCAGTCGGCAACTCTTTGTTTACCAGGAAGTTGAGGATGGGTTGGGCCCATGATGGAGCTGTGACTTCTTCTATTGCCAATACGGCTACTGCGACCAGGGTGGGTGGGTTGGGTGGTGAAGAGTTGGAGTCGGCCACCGCCTGTTGTGTCGTTGCAGTCCCCGGGCCGACTGCTGCAGTCCCCGGGCCGGGTTTTGAAGTCCCCGAACCGGGTGCGACTACGGCAGTCCCCGGGCCGCCTGTCGAAGTCCCCGAGCCGCCTACTGGGTTCCCCAAGTCGGATCCGACTGCATCAGGGTCAGGCGGTACGAAGATGGAGTCTGATTCTGGAGACGGCTTGACAGACGGTTTGAGGAGGCGTTGGAGAGAGACGCCGGTTGGTATAGCTTGTCGGGTGGAGCCGATTCGTGCCACGGCATCTGCTTGCTCGTTGTCGGCCCGAGGCACATGGAGGAACTCGCATCCTGCAAAGTATCCGCTGATTTGCTGAACGAGGAATCGGTAGCTCACCATGTTTGCGTCCTTGGCATCCCAGTCGCTGGATGATTGTTGGACTACCAAATCCGAGTCGCCATAGCACAGGATCCGGCGAATGCCGAGATCTTTGGCTAGCCGGAGCCCATGTATGAGCGCCTCGTACTCGGCCACATTGTTGGAGGCGGCAAAATGAATTTGCAATGTGCATCTGAGTTTGTCGCCCTTGGGAGAGGTGAGGACGATGCCGGCTCCCAAGCCGGTGCGCATCTTGGATCCATCGAAGTGCATCCACCAATGAGTGGAGTCGGGAGCCGGCGGTAGGTTCTGGGTCTCGGCCCAGTCGACAAGAAAGTCGGCCAATGCTTGGGACTTGATGGCGGTGCGAGGCTGGTAGAAGATTGTGTAAGGAGCCAGCGCAATGGCCCACTTGGCCACCCGGCCGGATGCATCCCGGCTGCCTATGATCTCAGCAAGCGGGGCAATACATACGACCGTGATGGGATGCTCTTGAAAGTAGGGCTTCAGCTTCTTGGCGGGAAAGTATACTCCATAGCACATCTTCTGGTAGTGCGGGTAGTTTTGCTTCGAGGTGGACAGTACTTCGCTCAAATAATACACTGGCCTCTGGACTAACTGAGCCCGTCCTTCTTCCGGGCGTTGGACCACAATAACTGTGCCGACCACTCGGCTAGTTGCGGCAATGTAAAGGAGCATGGGCTCTTTCTCAGTCGGCGCCGCCAAGACAGGTGGCGTGGTTAGCATATTCTTCAACTCGTGAAAAGCTTGGCCTGCTTGGTCGTTCCACTCGAAGTGGGTGGACTTTTTCATGAGTTGGTACAGGGGGAGAGCCTTCTCTCCTAGCCGGCTGATGAAGCGGTTCAGGGAGGCCAGGCACCCGGTAAACTTTTGGACGTCTCGCAGCTTGGTAGGAATCTCCATTCTCTCTATGGCCTTGATCTTCACTGGGTTGCACTCGATGCCGCGTTCGAAGACCAAGAAGCCTAGAAGTTGGCCGGCTGGTACTCCGAACACGCATTTCTCAGGGTTGAGCTTGATCTGAAACCGGCGCAAGTTGTCAAATGTTTCTCTGAGGTCTTCCAGCAGGGTGCCGCGCTTCTCCGTCTTCACCACAATATCGTCTACATAGACGTGGGCATTTCTGCCGAGTTGCTTGAGGAGGCATTTCTGCATGCAACGCTGAAAAGTGGCACCGGCATTTCTTAAGCCGAATGTCATAGTTAGGTAGCAGAAAGCTCCGAATGGTGTGATGAAGGCGGTCTTCAGGCGGTCGGCTAGATCCAACTTGATCTGATGGTAGCCTGAGTAAGCATCCAAGAAACTCAGCAGCTCGCATCCGGCTGTGGAGTCCATCACTTGATCGATTCGAGGTAAGGCAAACGGATCTTTGGGGCAGGCTTTGTGGAGGCTGGTATAATCTATACACATGCGCCATTTATTGTTTTTCTTCAATACCAGGACCGGGTTGGCAAACCACTCTGGAAAAAACACCTCCATAATGAAGCCGGCTGCCAGAAGCCGGGCTATCTCTTCTCCCACAATCCTTCTTTTTTCCTCCGACAGTCGGCGGAGAGGTTGTTTGACTGGTTTTGCGTCTGCTCGGACGTGTAGCTTGTGCTCGGCATGTCCTTTGGGGACCATGCAAAGACGTCCCGATTCTCGTGGAGGAAATCGACGAGCTCGCCTTTCTATTTGCTGTCTAGGTTCGCCCCAATGACGGCAAACCTCTTCGGGTTCTCTGGGTCCAGAGGTATCTTCTTTGTTTCCTTGGCCGGCTGGAAGGAGCCTTGAGCATCATATTCCTTGGGGTCAGGGGACAGGGCCGGCTGCTTGCCGGCCATGGCCACGACTCGGTCTAGCATCTTCTTTTCTTCAGCAATCACGAGGGACTCAGCCAGCCGGCTGTTGGCTGCAGCACACTCGGAGGATTTCTTGTAGTCTCCGGCTATGGTGATGATCCCCTTCGAACTCGGCATCTTCATCTTGAGGTAGGCGTAGTGGGGCACAGCCATGAACTTGGCCAGGGAAGGTCGGCCAAGCAACGCGTGGTAAGGGCTCTCTAGATCCACCACTTCAAACCAGATTGCCTCTCGGCGGAAGTGATCCTTGTCTCCGAAGAGAACATCCATTTTGATCTTGCCGATTGGTGAGCAGGACAGGCCGGGTACGATGCCATGGAACACAGTCCGGCTTGGCATGAGTTGTTTCGTCTTGATGTTCAACTTCTCCATGGTGTCGCGGTACAGTATGTTGATGTTGCTCCCACCGTCAATCAGTACACGGGAGAAACGGGCAGCTCGCCTTTCTCTCGCGAGGGTGGCGTCTAACACCAATGCATAAGAGCCGGGAGACGGCATCACCTCTGGGTGATCGGCCCGGCTCCAGCTGATAGGCTTCTCAGACCAATGCATAAACTCTGGGTTGTTAGAGGCGATCGCGTTGACTTCTTGGTGTTGTCGGCGCCGACTGCGCCAGTCTTCAGTTTGGCTGGCCATACTTGAGAGGGCACGGAAAAGACAGTCATCTCGGGTCACCTGGCTGAGAGCAGGCGATGCTCGGACAGCCTTCTTCCAGGCAAAGCTGTGCTCCAGGAGATGGAAAAATTTCATTCAGAGCATCGAGCACAACGGAGCCCATGCCACCACCCACGAGGACAAGGAAAGGATTGTGAAAGAGCACTTTGAGCAGCTACTGAGCAGCTACGAGGACGCGATCAATCTGCCAAGGGTGCAAAATCAGGGCCTTGACAACCCATTCACAAAGGAGGAGGTCTGGGCAGCGGTCTGCGCTTCGCTGGCAGAAAAGGCTCCGGGCCGGACGGCTTCTCCGACACATCCTTCAGAGCGTGCTGGCAAACTATCAAAGGCGACGTCATGGCAGTCTTCCACTAGTTCCACAGCCTTGCCGCCGGTGATTTTCAAGCCATCAACACGGCCATCATCACGCTGCTGCCCAAGAAGAACAGTGCATCCCAGATGAGCGATTTCAGGCCAATCAGCTTGATCCACTCCGTTGCAAAATTGATTGCCAAGGTGCTCTCTATCAGGTTTGGAGGGGTTCTAGACAAGCTAATTTCGCCAGCCCAGAGTGCTTTTCAGAAGAAGAAGGGAATCCACGATAGCTTCCTATTCATGCAAAACACTGTCAAAAACCTGCACCGCAAGAACAGGCCGGCCCTGCTGATGAAGCTGGATATTGCAAAATCCTTCGACAGTGTTTCCTGGGAGTATATCCAAGAGCTGCTGCAGCGCATGGGATTCCCGGCAAGATGGAGGGACTGGATCGCGATCTTGCTCACGTCCTCGTCCTCTGCCTGTCTGCTAAACGGCATTGCAGGCCCCAACTTCTTGCATCACAAAGGACTGCGGCAAGGCGATCCTCTATCGCCCATGTTGTTCATCTTGGCAATCGATCCACTGCAAAGATTACTCGCTGCGGCTACAAGGACGGGTGTGCTACGCCCCATTCCTGGTTGTGATTGCAGGGTGTGGATCAGCCTATACGCCGATGACACCATGGTCCTCGCCAACCCGGTCCGCAAAGAAGTTGACACGATCATACAGATCCTCCAAGACTTCGGAGACGCCACCGGGATCCGCATCAACCCAGCCAAATCAACAGTAGCACCGATTCGCTGCAACGCCGTTGACCTGGACAGCGTTCTGCAAGCTTTTGGAGGCCAGGTTGTCAGTTTCCCGTTCAGATATCTCAGCATGCCGCTAACTCTCCGAAGGATCAGGCTGGTGCACCTGCAATACCTCCTCGGTCGGATCAGGTCCAGACTTGTGGGGTGGAAGGGCCGGCTCATGCCCATATCCGGCAGGCGGGTGCTTGTTAGGTGTGTGCTCTCCGCGCTCTCGGCATATGCGATCACAGTACTGTGCGCCCCAAAGAAATTCCTCAAAGACATCGACATAGTGCGGCGGCGCTTCCTCTGGGTCCAGGAGGAGGAGCTCACAGGAGGAAAGAGCAAAGTTAACTGGCAGGTGGTCACCTCTCCCATCGATTGCGGCGGTCTGGGCATCCCTGACATGGCCAGGTTCGCCATGGCCCTGCGGCTACGCTGGCTCTGGCTTGCCTGGAAATGCCCTGACAAGCCATGGGTGGGATCGGGCTCGTCGTGTGACGACACGGACCGCACCCTGTTCGCGGCGGCAACAACAGTCACCATCAGAAGCGGCAAGCAGGCGACCTTATGGCACTGCAACTGGATTGGCGGCCGCCCCCTCAAGCAATCCTTCCCTGACCGCTTCAACCACTCCATCCACAAGTGCCGGACGGTGGCCGCGGCGCTCCACGAGGACAAATGGATCCATGACCTGCGACATGGAAATGTCGGCAGCATCCTGCCGCAATTCGTTCAGCTGCTCAGGCTCATCAGAGAAGCGCGCATCACACTCGATGGGGCCACGCGTGACGACATTTGTTGGACAGCTCGCGACGCTGAGTACTCCGCGCGCGTGGCCTACGCCATGCAGTTTTCAAGCCAGCCGCGCTCTGAGCTCAAAAACCTCATCTGGAAGACCTGGGCAACGGGGCAGGTGAAGTTCTTCTGCTGGCTTCTGCACCAAAACCGGCTATGGTGCAATGACCGGCTGCGGAGACAGGGCTGGGAAAACGCATACTTCTGTCAACTCTGCAATCAGAACCTCGAGACATCGGTGCACCTCTTCTGGGAGTGCACGGTGGCTAGAGACGTCTGGCAACAAGCAGCGACATGGAAAGGATGTGCCGCCCTGTGCCCAGCGGGCTGGCCAGCACCCAGTTCGACCATAGAGGTGGTGGCCATGATCGCAACCACGACGGAGCTGGGCCAAAGGAGGGGGATTCTGTCACTAACCGCCCTAATCTCTTGGCGCATATGGCTGGAACGAAACTGCTGCACCTTCAAGAACAAGCAGCCAAGCGCCAACGACATCATCGGCTCTGTCAGAAGCGACTTGGAGCAATGGAGACTTGCCGGCGCAGCCTGCTTAGAGACCCCTTTCGGGGACCAAACGTGAGATATAAGTTTTTGATCTTCAGGCTAGTTCTGGGATCCCCTAGTTGCTAGCCCATTTTTGCTGTTCAACTCTCTGCTACCGATCGTGTTCTCAATCGGTCAGCACTTTTGTATTCTCCTCTCTGCTAAATCAATGAAAAGCCAGGCAATCTGGATCTTAAAAAAACACATAAACCCCTAAGAAAACATATCCTACATTCCTACTAGCAAATTACATTATTTTGTATAGTTTGGGCATACTGGTTGTCTTGTGGTTTTGGAAAGCACACCCAATACAAAAAGAAAAACATTTTGAACATGTTTTATTAGTCAACGCTCAAAACTTTCGGAACCAGCATGTGGTTGGATCTTGGAGCATGTTCGGCAGATCCTTTTCCCCAATAAACCGCCATTATTGGGGGAGTTAGGGAGGGGAACTTATGGTCTATAAGTGTATATACATCCTATATGAAAAACTGTAATAAAAAACCCAAAAAAATGAAAATAATTTTGAAATAAACTTTAACTTCCATTGTACTTGTAAAAATAATTCCACAAAGAGGAAAAATCCTGTTGAATATTTAGGAGTAGTGATCCTTATTAGTAACCTAGGTTGATTGTAGGAATCACTTGACTCCATAATAATACTGTGCATGATGATTGGTACCAATTTAACACGTGCTTTAAAAATGAAGTTTGAGTTCAGCATGAATATATTGTTTTCATCTTATTGTTTTTTTTTGCGGGTGAGTTTTCAGCTTATTGTTGATACACTAGTAGAAAAAGGACCTAATGTTCAGCTCATTAGTCCCGGTTTGTATTCGAGCCGGCACTAATGTGACCATTAGTGCCGGTTCCAACGGCTAGGCGGGCCGCTCTCATTAGTACCGGTTCGTGGCGAACCTTTAGCACCGGTTCGTGCCACGAACCGGTACTAAAGAGAGTGGTGGCAGGATGTTGTCAAACAGGGGCCCCTCCAGCACCTTTAGCACCGGTTCGTGCCATGAACCGGTAGTAAAGGTACTCATATATAAACCCTTCATCCATCCGCGTTTGAGCTCGCCCCCTGTTCTTCCCCTTTCCCATCTCCTCTCTGTTCTTCCCCCTCCTCGAGCTCATCACACATTTTGCCCAAATTTTGTCAAGATTTGAAGGCCCCCATCCATTCAAGTGATGAGAAAGGTTAGCAACTTTGTCCTTTCATCTCTCATTGCTAGATTAGCTCTTGCAATGCTTTATATAGTGATTAATTTGTGGGTTTAAGTAATTTGGGAGGAATTATATGTGGTAATTTATTTGATTTATATGAAATTTGAGCTCAAAATAACTCTTAGTTTGCATATGTAGGTGTGGTTTACTTAGTGCCTTCCCGTCTCCGTCGTAACAACCGTCGATCGTCCGCACCGACCCGTCGCCGGCACCACCTTGTGGTGAGCCTCTCTTATCTTTTTTATATAAAAAAAATCATGTTTGTGTGATTTAGATATATAGTTACTTGTATAATTATCTTACTCGTACGTTGTATGTTATACATAGTGCCATGGTTTTGATATCCGTCCCCGTCGGCCCTCGTCCGGGTTATGATTCAGATGTGGTATATTCTCTTTTAAAACTATTTGTTGCATTTCGTGTTTATGACAAATTATGCCCATCAAGTTGACATAGATATTTTTATCTAGGAGGTATGTGAACCGGAAATTCCAACCGACCCTATTGTCGAGAGGTTAAATTTAGTTGAAAGAGAAAACGAGTATTTGAAAGAAAAATTGAAAAGAATTGAGGGGGAGAAGATGGAATTGGAGTTGCATGTTGCCAATGTCGTCGATGATCACAAGATCAAGATGGAGAAAATGCGCTTGAAGATTAGAAAGATTAGAAAATATGCCACTGATAGTGAGGCTTGGTATCATTATGCTGTTGGATCAATTGTTACCTTAGTTGCGCTCTTGATCGCATTTGTTGTTGCATTTAAATGCTTTAGCTAGAGAGTTATTTTCATGTTGCATTTTAAATGTTGTATGAACTTTATGTATGAACTTGTATTAATTTGGTCTATTCGGTGCTGTGTAATGAAGATGAGCTAGCAATGGATGACGATGACCGATGCTCTCCCCAGTTCATTGATGGCGTGCATACTTTTCTGATTGCGGCTCAGGCAAACAAGCGGGCGGATGCTTTTATGCCTTGTCCATGTGATGGCTGTAAGAATGATCACAATTACTCTAACTCCAGAACCATTCACGTCCACCTGTTTGAGTCCGATTTCATGCCCCACTATAATGTTTAGACCAAGTACGGAGAAAGAGGGGTTATGATGGAAGACAATGAAGAAGAAGAGGACGACGATAGCTATCCTGGCCATGGTGAAAGGATCGATATAGTTGACTAGAGGGGGGTGAATAGGCAACTAACAATTTTTAGCTTTTCTTTACCAACTTAAACTTTGCATCAAAGTAGGTTGTCTAGATATGCAACTAGGTGAGCAACCTATATGATGCAGCAGCAACAAGCACACAAGCAAGCAAGGGAATTAACACAAGTAAGCTTGCAAAAGTAAAGGGACAAGATAACCAAGAGTGGAGCCGGTGAAGACGAGGATGTGTTACCGAAGTTCCTTCCTTTTGAAGGGAAGTACGTCTCCGTTGGAGCGGTGTGGAGGCACAATGCTCCCCAAGAAGCCACTAGGGCCACCGTATTCTCCTCACGCCCTCACACACTGCGAGATGCCGTGATTCCACTATTGGTGCCCTTGAATGCGGCGACCGGACCTTTACAAACAAGGTTGGGGCAATCTCCACAACTCAATTGGAGGCTCCCAACGACACCACGAAGCTTCACCTCAATGGACTATGGCTCCACGGTGACCTCAACCGTCTAGGGTGCTCAAGCACCCAAGAGTAACAAGATCCGCTAGGGATTAGTGGGGGGAATCAAATTTCTCTTGGTGGAAGTGTAGATCGGGGCCTTCTCAACCAATCCCGAGCAAATCAACAAGTTTGATTGGCTAGGGAGAGAGATCGGGAGAAAATGGGGCTTGGAGCAACAATGGAGCTTTTGGGGGAAGAGGTGAGTCAACTTTGGGGAAGAAGACCCCCTTATATAGTGGGGGGAACAATCCAACCGTTAACCCCAAAACAGCCCCGCAGAGGGCGGTACTACCGCAGGAGGCAACGGTACTACCGTTGTGCTCAGCGGTACTACCGCTCCCCCAGGCGGTACTGTCGTGCAGTCTGGAGGGCATGAGAGAGAGAGAGGGCAGGAGACGGACCCAGTGCGGTACTGCCGCGGTGGTAGGGCGGTACTACCGCTCATGAGCGGCACTACCGCTGCTTAGTGCCGCACAATCCGACACGAGAAGCGACCCCCTCGAATCGGCGCGGTAGGAGCCTGGTACCGCAGCGGTACTACGGCTGAGGACCCACCGGCGGTACTACCGCTGTGGAGCGGTACTGCCACCTGTGACTCCTAAGCGGTACTACCGCTGGGACCAGACGAAGCACAAAGAAAAGGGGAAAGAGCTCTCCATCGAAGCGGGAAGGCTCAGAGGGTGTGAAAAGGATGTGCACGTGTTGATTCCTCCCTAGCCTTACCAAAGCGGACCCCCTCTTGATAGTACGGTGACTCCTACGGAACTAGTTCACCAAAATAGAAGCGAAAGAGCTACACCGTCTTGAATAACACTCCAAGGGGAAAGAAATCGTCTCGTGCCAAAGGATGAATCTCTGAAATGCTCAAAGCACACGATTAGTCCGCAAACATGTTGTCATCAATCACCAAAACTACATCTAGAGAGATATGCCTTAACAATCTCCCCCTTTTTGGTGGATTGATGACAACCACGGATTTGCACAAGGATATAACATGAAAGTAAAGATACTTAGAACTACAAAATATAGACGGGCTCCCCCTGAATGTGTGCACCTAGTTAGTAGTGCCTTTGGAATGCAAGACACACATTAGGATCAACACTCCCCCTATATTTTATAGTCCAACAACCTAAGCATAGTATACATGAGAGCAGGGTATATAACAGGATAAACAAGCAACTCATGAGATACCAAAGTACTAGATAGACATAGATAAAGATAAGGTAGCATATGTCTCACACCATATGTCTGGAACTTAGGTCTCACTGGCACAAAACCAAACAAAGCAAATGGCGAGAAAACACAACGACACTACAAAGAAACGACGAGAAACTACGACACCACAAAGCACAAATCCCTAAACTCTCTCCCCCTTTGGCATCGAGACACCAAAAAGGGCAAAGAGCGACGCTACGGCCCCAGGTGAAAGCAAACTAAGGAGCTCTCTCATCACATCCTAGAAGGGTCATCCGCACTGCCATCCTTAGTCGGAAACTGCTCGGTGTCGGAATCGGTCCACGGATAGTGCTGCTAAATCCACTCCTCCTCCTCAGTGATCTGGCCCTCAGAACCGCTGGCAACGGTCGCACCCAGCTGATGCATGAGCTCCTTGTGACGCCCCCTGGCCTTCTCAGCCACATGAGTCATGTACTGACCATGAGACTCCATGCAGAAGAGCTGCTTCATCTTGCGCTTGAGCTTCTTTGCCCAAGAGGGCTCTGTCCCAGAAGGCTCATAGTCCTCATCGTCCTCAGCTCCGCCCTTGGTCTCCATGTCAGCAGCAGTAGATGGACCCCCGGATTTAGGAGCTGGGGTGCCCCAATTGTCCTTCTTCCTCAGACGCTTGATCTCATGAGAAACCAATTCTCCAGTTTCTAGCATAACCTTGGGATAGACACGTGCCCATGCCTTCTCAATGAGCAACATGATGAACGGACCATAGATCGGGCACTTGCGCTCAGAAATGGCAGTAAGAAGTTCAGACCACATAACATGAGAAATGTCCAGGGACTCGCCAGTGTTTGCTTCCTTCTCATGCTGGCAGAAGAGAAGCATGTCCACGAGATAGGAGTGGACCATATCCAGATTCCCGATCCGAGGGAAGAGGGTCTCTCGAAAGACACGATGAAGGATTTCCAGAAAGGTAGACAGCTCATAGGTTTCCTTCTTAGTCACAGGGTTAACCTTCACCGTGCAGTAGGGCCAGAGGGCTTGCTTGTGAGTGGAGTTTGCATTGCGGTGAGGGCGGAAGCCGACAGGAGTCTCAAGCCCGTGATCTTCCACCTCAAGTAACTCCATGAAGGCCTTCCACTTGACAGAAAGCAACTTGCCATTTGTCATCCAGGTCACAGTCCTTTCTTCATCAGTTCCAAGATGGACAGTAGCATAGAATTGAGCCACCAAATCTGCATCAAAGTCCTTGTTGAACTGCATGATTCTGAGAATGTTCAGCTGAGAACACATCTGAAGAGCTTCACCAAAGTACTCAGGATCCTTTTCCATGGCATCCGTGTCGATGGAGCGAACATCAACATAGAGATTCTTCTTGGCCTTGATCACATCAAAGTAGATGGCAAACTGAAAGCGGTTCCAGAACGGGCAGTTGACCAAATTGGGTTCTTGGGCTTCCGCATAGGGGTTGCGGTGACGCCTTTCCCAGAACTCCTTGGCAGTCAGCTCAGTCACAGTCTTGCCCCTTGGCTTCGGCCTGTTGGCAGGTTTCTTCCGGAGTTGAGGCGGAGGTGGCGCAGTTGAGGAAGCACCTGCTGACTCAGAGGTGCGGTAGCGCTTTGATGTTGCATGTCCGGGGTTGACACGACGGACTTGCTGCTCAGGATGTTCATCACCTGGAACCAAACACACGAACAGAAGAACTAACACGAAAGAAAGAGCATAAGCCTCCAAACAAAACAACATGGATCAAACAGTGGTAGGAAAAAGATGGAATCAGGCATGCAGCGGTAGTACCGCTGGCCACAGGCGGCAGTACCGCTCCACTGGGAGCGGTAGTACCACTCAAGACTGGGAAACGGCGGTTCCCTACTGCCATGGTCAAATCCGGCACTACCGGACTGCCAAATTCAAAAATACTCCTACCAAAACTTAATCCACATAGTCTAGACGCCTTCTCCAATCTACTCAAGCCGAGATTTAGCCAAAAATCGAGAGATGCAACCACTATTGCCCCAAAGACGCTAGATCTGAGAACTAGACAAAAAGAGAGGAGGAACGGGGGCAATACCGGCATCCATGGCAAGAGGATGGGGTGGGGATCGACTCCACCAAAGGGAATGGAGAGGGACGGCCTGGAGACGGCGGCCCGCCGGAGCCCTCCCGCGGCGAGGCGACGCTGGAGAGAAGAAGAGCAACGAGGGGCGGTGCGAATGGGTATGGGAGAGACGAAACCTCCCCCTGCCCCGACATAACCCCCTGGTCCCACCCCCTAATGGTAGTACCGCTCGGGTGGGCGGTAGTACCGCTTGTCAACATAAGCGGTAGTACCGCGCACCACCAGCGGTAGTACCGCCCAGCGAGACTTCAACGACTGGACAAAAAGGCTCGGGTCAAAAGAATGAAAAAAAAGAAAAACAAATGGCAAGAGGAGGAAACTAAGACTAAGCAGAGAGAAAGAAAGGCAAGAGACAACAAAGACCAACCACAAGACAGAACCTCTCCAAGGAGAGGGCGGTGGCCGGAGCCACCTATGTTTGAGTCAATTGGTATGGCACCGCGAAGAATTATCCTTGGGCCCATGACCAAAACTAGTCTTTGAAGCACAAGTACCATAAAAATGGCTAATGTGAAAGAGTTGATCAATTTATGCATAATGGGGGAGGGAGAGTTCATTGAGAGAACAACACTCCCCCTATGTCCATGCCTACACCTAAACAAGATAACAAGTTGAGTATGGTGAGGTTGTGCAAGGGTTCAAGAAACATTGCTTGAATCAATGATATTTAGCTCATGCCTTAACTCGCGAAATCTTGCTTCATCCAAAGGCTTCGTGAAAATGTCTTTAAGGTTATCATGAGTGTTGACATAGTTGAGCTCGATCTCCCCTCGCCTAATATGATCCCGGATGAAGTGATACCGAATCTCAATATGCTTTGTCTTGAAGTGTTGCACCGGGTTGAGAGAAATCTTGATGGCACTTTCATTGTCACACCAAAGAGGCACTTTGTCACAAATGACACCGTAATCCTTCAAAGTTTGCCTCATCCATAAGAGTTGTGCACAACAACTACCGGCCGCCACATACTCCGCTTCGGTGGACGAAAGAGACACACAACTTTGCTTCTTGGAAGACCAACTCACCAAAGAGCAACCAAGGAATTGGCACCCTCCGGAAGTGGACTTCCTATCCACTTTGTCTCCCGCCCAATCGGAGTCCGAATATCCTACAAGCTTGAAGTTTGCTCCTCTTGGGTACCATAAGCCAAAGTTTGGGGTATGAGCCAAATATCGAAAGATTCGCTTGACCGCCACAAAGTGGCTTTCCTTAGGTGCGGCTTGAAACCGTGCACAAATTCCCACACTCAACATGATATCCGGTCTAGATGCACAAAGGTAAAGCAAGGAGCCAATCATGGAGCGATATACCTTTTGATCCACCGCTTTACCATTGGGATCAATGTCAAGTTGGCACTTGGTGGGCATTGGAGTGGAAGCCGGCTTGACATCACTTAGCTTGAATCTCTTAAGCATGTCTTGAGTGTATTTGGCTTGGTTGATGAAGGTTCCTTCTCTTCTTTGCTTCACTTCGAACCCTAGGAAGAACTTCAACTCTCCCATGGAAGACATCTTGAACTTTGAGGTCATGAGAGTGGCAAATTCCTCATTGAAAGCTTTGTTAGGGGAACCAAAGATAATATCATCAACATATAGTTGGCACACAAACAACTCCCCTTTGACCTTCTTGGTAAAAAGAGTGGGGTCGATTAGCCCAACTTCAAATCCATGATCTTGTAACAACTCGGTAAGGTGGTCATACCACACATGTGGGGCTTGTTTAAGGCCATAGAGTGCCTTATTGAGTTGATACACATGATCGGGGAAGTAGGGATCCTCGAACCCGGGGGGTTGTTTGACATAGACCAACTCATTTATGGGACCATTAAGAAAAGCACTCTTCACATCCATTTGTTGCAACTTAAAGTTATGATGAGAAGCATAGGCAATTAACATGCGAATGGACTCAAGGCGAGCAACGGGAGCAAAGGTTTCACCGTAGTCGATACCCTCGACTTGGGAGTAGCCTTGTGCCACCAAACGAGCCTTGTTGCGAATGATAGTTCCATGAGCATCTTGCTTGTTTTTGAATATCCACTTGGTCCCAATGAAATTATGGTTCCCTGTTGGCCTTGGCACCAATCTCCACACCTTGTTGTGCTCGAAGTTGTTGAGTTCTTGATGCATTGCATTAAGCCAATCCGGATCCTCGAGCGCTTCATAAACCTTTTGGGGTTCCACACAAGAGACAAACGCATGATGTTCACAATAGTTTGCTAATTGTCTACGAGTGCTTACCCCCTTAGTTAAGCTTCCAAGCACATTCTCCATGATGTGCCCTTTGGTGGTGAGCTTGGAAGCAATCTTGGCGGCACGACGCTCCAATTCCTCCTCGGAAGTGAGATGAGGAGAGGAAACTTGATCATCTTGAGCGCCGTCTTGAGCTTGTTCTTGATCTTGAGCTTGCTCTTGATCTTGAACTTGCTCGGTGGTGAGAACTTGACCTTGGGCATCATGTGGTGGTTCACCACCATTTTGAGGGTGATCTTGCCCTTGATCTTGGTTATTTGGTTGAGGGCCTTCACTATGTTCTTCGGAAGCGTGTGGGTCTTGGGTTGGTGATGGTTCCACTTGAGTGGAACATTGTCCTTCTCCTTCGGCCACAAGGGGTTCCTCAATGGGTAGAATATGACCAACACCCATTCTTCTTATGGCTTGGGGAGGAATTTCATCACCTACATCACAAGTACCACTTTGCTCCACTTGGGAGCCGTTATTCTCGTCAAACTCCACGTTACACGTTTCCTCAATAAGTCCCGTGGACTTATTGAGAACACGATAAGCATGAGAGTTTGTAGCATAACCAACAAATATGCCCTCATAAGCTCTAGCCTCAAATTTAGACAAACGGACACCTTTCTTGAGAATGAAACACTTACACCCGAACACCCGGAAGTACTTGAGGTTGGGCTTGTTGCCCGTGAGTATCTCATATGGAGTCTTGTTCAAGCCTTTGCGGAGGTAGAGACGGTTAGATGCATGACACGCGGTGTTGATGGCTTCGGCCCAAAAGTTGTAGGGAGACTTGAACTCCGCCATCATGGTCCTTGCCGCATCCATCAACGTCCGGTTCTTCCTCTCCACTACACGATTTTGTTGAGGGGTGTATGGTGCGGAATATTGATGCTTGATCCCCTCATCATTAAGAAACTCATCCAATGTGTAGTTCTTGAACTCGGTGCCGTTGTCACTTCTTATAGTCAAGATCTTTGCATTGTGTTGACGTTGGGCTTCATTTGCAAAGTCAATGACGGTTTGTTGGGTCTCGCTCTTCCTCTTGAAAAAGTACACCCAAGTGTATCTTGAATAGTCATCCACAATCACCAAGCAATACTTCCTACCCCCAAGACTATCAAAGGATGGAGGCCCAAAGAGATCCAAATGAAGGAGCTCCAAAGGCCTCTTCGAGTAAATGATAGTCGTGGGAGGGTGAGCCTTCTCATGTAGCTTTCCTTCGATACAAGCACTGCAAGCACGATCTTTAGCAAAACTAACATTCGTTAGTCCACGGACATGGTCCCCCTTGAGAAGACTTTGCAAAGATCTCATATTGACATGGGCTAAACGGGGATGCCAAAGCCATCCCATGTCAACTTTAGCCATTAGGCATGTCGCGGTCTTAGTGGGTCGCTCCGAAAAGTTAATCACATAGAGACCGTTCTTGACATGCCCAACAAAGGCTAATGAGTCTTGCTCCACAAGAGGGCCACGGTATCAATATAAAAGAAAGTGGCAAAGCCCATGATTGCAAGTTGACGAACGGAAAGTAAATTGTATGCAAGGGACTCAACAAGCATGACCTTCTTGATCGTGAGATCATGAGAAATGACAACCTTGCCGAGTCCCAATACCTTAGAAGACGAGGCATCACCCCACTCGACATTGGTGGGCATAGATGGAATCTTGTGCACGTCCACCACCAAGTCCTTGCTTCCGGTCATATGATTTGTAGCTCCACTATCAAGCAACCATGATCCCCCACCGGAAGCAAACACCTACAAGAGATCAATGCTTGGTTTTAGGTACCCATTTTGTAATGGGTCCTTTGATGTTAGTAACAAGGGTCTTAGGAACCCAAATAGACCATTCAATATACTCATGAGGAGAACCAACAAATTTGGCATAAACATGCCCATCACTAGCACGGCATAACACATAAGAAGGGTTAAAGTCGCCGGCTTTGTTGGGAGGGGTGGCATTGCCCTTCTTGACACCGCCACCCTTCGCATTGTTCTTCTTCTCCTTGAAAGCACCCTCTCCCTCCTTCACAAACGTTTGCTTGAGAGGAGGAGGTCATTTGTTCTTGTCATTCTTCTTCTCGTTCTTGGGATTGGGTGCGAACCCAATCCCCTCCTTGGCCACAACTTCCTTTTGATTGCTCAAAAGGTCGTTGAGGTTCTTCTCACCTTGTATGCATGACACAAGGACTTTCTCAAGTTGCTCCTTCAACTTAGCATTCTCCTCAACAAGATGCACATGCTCACAACAAGGGTTAGTAGCATTTTTATTATCAATTAACACCATGTGAGGAAAGGTGGCTTTCTCCTTGGTTAGCTTCACTTGGAGTTGATCATGAGACTCCTTGAGGCTAGAATGAGTACCTTTCAAGACTTTGTGAGCCTTGTCAAGTATATCAAACTCCTCCTTGAGTCTAGCAAGATCAACCCCAAGTTTGGCTTTCTCGGAATTGAGCACACAAGAAACAACAAGAGCATGATCAAGATCTTTCTTTAACCTAGCATGATCATCATTGTGTGACTCCTCAAGAGCCAAACGAAGACCACGCTCTTCCTCAAGAGCATTGGAAAGATCTGAAATCTCGTCGGCATAGTCACGACTATGCCCCTCCATCTTAGAGATGGTATCTTCGTGAGCCTCGATCATGTCATTGGCTTCACCAAGTTGTTCCAAGAGGGCAACAAAGTGCTTCTTGGATTTACCCTTGAGTTTACCCATAAAGGTCTCAAACTCATTCTCCTCCACATTTATCCCCTCATGTTCATCAATGCCATCCGTCAAAGAAGGATGATTAATGATGGTAGTTTTGATGTTGGGGGTTACCTTGTTGGTGGCTTTATCCATGAGGCACTTGGCGGTGATGCTCTCATTGGGTGAGTCGAAGAGAGATACCCGTGGAGTCGTCGCAATGGCAACGGAGGCCATGGCAATTGACTCACTATCTTCATCATCATCATCATCCTCATTGTACTCTTCTTGTACCACCAATGCCTTGGGAGGAGTCTTCTTGGTGAAGTTGTTGGGGAAAGACTTGGCCTTGTCCTTTCGGATGAGCTTGCCACCATTGTCTTCCCTCTTCTCATAAGGGCACTCCGCAACAAAGTGGCTCACATTGCCACAATTGAAGCAAGTCCTCACTCGTTGCTTGCCCTTTGCGCCACTTGAATTGTTCTTGTTGAAGTTGGGCCTTGAGTTCTTCTTGCTCCAAAATTGCCTTGAAGCAAGAGCCATGTGTTCATGATAGGCATACTTCGTATCTTCGAGGTTGCTCTCCTCTTCTTCCTCTTCTTCCTCCTCCTCCATACAAACCTTGGCCTTTGGTGCAAGGTTGGTCTTCTTTACTCTTTGAGAGCGAAGTACCGCATTGTCGGCGGTCTTGTCCAAGATGCTCATAGCAACGAACTCATCCAACACTTCACTTGAGGACAAGGTGTGGAAGTCCGGTCTTTGACGGATGACGGAGGACATGGCTTTGTGGTAGGGCATCATTGCCTTGAGGAATTTGCGTTTGATCCAATTGTCATCCGTGTCCTTACTTCCATGATCTCGGAGTGAGACCGCGAGCTTGGTTACCCTCCGATAAAGCTCACGAGGTTCTTCATCTTCTTTCATTACAAACTCATCGGCTTCATCTTGCACCACTTCATAGTTGCAGCGTTGAATGCTTGCGCTTCCCCGGTAGAGGGAAACAACTTGGTGCCAAGCATCTTTAGCCATGGAGTGGGGCCGGAGATGAGGAAGATCTTCGAGTGGGATTGCTTCTTGGATGATGAAGAGAGCATTCTCATTGAATTGATTATCCACGGCTTCTCTAGGAGTGAAGTTGCTTCGGTCATGAGGATAGAAACCTTCTTCAATGATTCTCCAAAGGATAGTGTTCACATGATTTAAATGACGCTTCAAGCGGTAGACCCAAGAATCAAATCACATTCTTCTCAGTCTTAGGGGCCGGACCGACATGATTCAAATGAGTGGAAGGAAGCGGTCCACCATAGACAGGTGGAGGTTCCACATGGGCAAAGATGCCGGTCCCATTTTTACCACTAGAAGAAGGAGCTTTCTCGCTAGTAGCTTCCCCCTTGTCGGAGGTAGCATCCGTCACCTTGTTAGCGGGATCACCCACTTTCAACGGTGCGGTGGAAAGTTTAATCCCTTCTATGAATTTATTAAACATGCTTTCGACCTCGGTCGTCATGGAGGTTTTCAATGTGTCCAACGCCACATTGAATTCCTCACGAGAGACCGCGGTTCCCCCGTCTCCCGTAGACGAGACCGGATTCGCACCGGAGTGCTCCTCCACACCGTCTACGACGTCAACCATACTCTTCGGACGATAAAGTCCTTAATCAAGAGACGAGGCTCTGATACCAATTGAAAGGATCGATATAGTTGACTAGAGGGGGGGTGAATAGGCAACTAACAATTTTTTGCTTTTCTTTACCAACTTAAACTTTGCATCAAAGTAGGTTGTCTAGATATGCAACTAGGTGAGCAACCTATATGATGCAACAACAACAAGCACACAAGCAAGCAAGGGAATTAACACAAGTAAGCTTGCAAAAGTAAAGGGACGAGATAACCAAGAGTGGAGCCGGTGAAGACGAGGATGTGTTACCGAAGTTCCTTCCTTTTGAAGGGAAGTACGTCTCCGTTGGAGCGGTGTGGAGGCACAATGCTCCCCAAGAAGCCACTAGGGCCACCGTATTCCCCTCACGCCCTCACATAATGCGAGATGCCGTGATTCCACTATTGGTTCCCTTGAAGGCGGTGACCGGACCTTTACAAACAAGGTTGGGGCAATCTCCACAACTCAATTGGAGGCTCCCAACGACACCACGAAGCTTCACCTCAATGGCCTATGGCTTCGCGGTGACCTCAACCGTCTAGGGTGCTCAAGCACCCAAGAGTAACAAGATCCGCTAGGGATTAGTGGGGGGAATCAAATTTCTCTTGGTGGAAGTGTAGATCGGGGCCTTCTCAACCAATCCCGAGCAAATCAACAAGTTTGATTGGCTAGGGAGAGAGATCGGGCGAAAATGGAGCCTGGAGCAACAATGGAGCTTTTGGGGGAAGAGGTGAGTCAACTTTGGGGAAGAAGACCCCCTTATGTAGTGGGGGGAACAATCCAACCGTTACCCCCAAAACAGCCCCGCAGAGGGCGGTACTACCGCAGGAGGCAACGATACTACCGCTGTGCTCAGCGGTACTACCGCTCCCCCAGGCGGTTCTGTCGTGCAGTCTGGAGGGCAGGAGAGAGAGAGAGAGAGAGAGAGAGAGAGCAGGAGACGGACCCAGTGCGGTACTTCCGTGGTGGTAGGGCGGTACTACCGCTCATGAGCGGCACTACCGCTCTACTCCCGCTGCTTAGTGCCGCACAATCCGACACGAGAAGCGACCCCCTCGAATCGACGCGGTAGGAGCCTGGTACCGCAGCGGTACTACGGCTGAGGTCCCACCGGCGGTACTACCGCTGCGGAGCGGTACTGCCACCTGTGACTCCTAAGCGGTACTACCACTGGGCACCGCGGTACTACCGCTGGGACCAGACGAAGCACAAAGAAAAGGGGAAAGAGCTCTCCATTGAAGCGGGAAGGCTCAAAGGGTGTGAAAAGGATGTGTACGTGTTGATTCCACCCTAGCCTTACCAAAGCGGACCCCCTCTTGATAGTACGGTGACTCCTACGGAACTATTTCACCAAAATAGAAGCGAAAGAGCTACACCGTCTTGAATAACACTCCGAGGGGAAAGAAATCGTCTCGTGCCAAAGGATGAATCTCTGAAATGCTCAAAGCACACGATTAGTCCGCAAACATGTTGTCATCAATCACCAAAACTATATCTAGAGAGATATGCCTTAACACATGGGTTCCCTGAATACGATGATACAACAATGGGGAAAGAAGCTGAGCCGGCAATGCGGGAAGAAGCTGAAGAAGAGGCATCAGATGAGCCCGCTGATGATCTAGGTCGGGCCATTGCTGATGTAAAGAGAAACTGCGCAAGTGAAAAGGAGAAGAAGAAGTTGTAGCGCATGTTAGAGTATCACAAGAAATTGTTGTACCCGAATTGCGAAGCTGACAAGAAAAAGCTGGGCACCACACTGGAATTGCTGCAATGGAAGGCAGAGAATGGTGTATCTGACAAGGGATTTGGAAAGTTGCTGGTAATGATAAAGAATATGCTTCCAAAGGACAACGAATTGCCCGAGAGTACGTACGAAGCAAAGAAGGTTGTCTGCCCTCTAGGGTTAGAGGTGCAGAAGATACATGCATGCCCTAATGACTGCATCCTCTACCGCGGTGACTACGAGGATTTGAATGCTTGCCCGGTATGCGGTGCATTGCGCTATAATATCAGCTGTGATGACCCTGGTGATGTCGAGGGCGAGCGCCCCAGGAAGAAGATTCCTACCAAGGTGATGTGGTATGCTCCTATAATACCACGGTTGAAACGTTTGTTCCAAAACAAAGAGCATGCCAAGGCGATGCGATGGCACAGAGAAGACCGTAAGAAAGACGAAAAGTTGAGAGTACCCGCTGACGGGTCGCAGTGGAGAAAAATCGAGAGAAAGTACAGGGAGGAGTTTGCAGGTGACGCAAGGAACGTATGGTTTGGTCTAAGCGCAGATGGCATTAATCCTTTTGGGGAGCAGAGTAGCAACCATAGCACCTGGCCTATGACTGTATGTTTGTATAACCTTCCTCCTTGGTTGTGCATGAAGCGGAAGTTCATTATGATGCCAGTGCTCATCCAAGGCCCTAAGCAACCCGGCAACGACATTGATGTGTACCTAAGGCCATTAGTTGAAGAAGTCTTATAGCTGTGGAATGGAACAGGTGTACGTGCGTGGGATGAGCACAGACATGAAGAATTTGAACTAAAGGCGTTGCTGTTCGTGACCATCAATGATTGGCCTGCTCTCAGTAACCTTTCAGGACAGACAAACAAGGGATACCGCACATGCACGCACTGTTTGGATGATACCGATAGTATATATTTGGATAATTGTAGGAAGAATGTGTACCTGGGACATCGTCGATTTCTTCCAAGCATGCATCCCTTAAGAAAGAAAGGCAAGCATTTCAAAGGTGAGGCGGATCACCGGACGAAGCCTCGCCACCGTACTGGTGCTGATGTACATGATATGGTCAAGGATTTGAAGGTAATCTTTGGAAAGGGTCCTGGAGGACAACCTGTTTCGAATGACGCTGACGGACGCGGACCCATGTGGAAGAAGAAATCTATATTTTGGGACCTGCCCTATTGGAAAGACCTAGAGGTCCGCTCCGCAATCGACGTGATGCACGTGACGAAGAATCTCTGCGTGACCCTGCTTGGCTTCTTGGGCGTGTATGGGAAGACAAAAGATACACCAAAGGCACGGGAGGACCAGCAACGTATGCACGGAAAAGACGGCATACATCAGGGTCATGCCAGCTACGCTCTTACCAAAGAAGAGAAGGAAATCTTCTTTGAATGCCTGCTCAGTATGAAGGTACCATCTGGCTTCTCATCGAATATAAAAGGAATAATAAATATGGCAGAGAAAAAGTTCTAGAACCTAAAGTCTCATGACTGCCACGTGATTATGACGCAACTACTTCCGGTTGCATTGAGGGGGCTTCTACCGGCAAACGTTCGATTAGCCATTGTGAAGCTATGTGCATTCCTCAATGCAATCTCTCAGAAGGTAATCGATCCAGAAATCATACCAAGGTTAGAGAATGATTTGGTGCAATGTCTTGTCAGTTTCGAGTTGGTGTTCCCACCATCCTTCTCAAACGGGGACTTTCGCCGGTTGGTTGCAGACACGTGCCATGCATGACGCCGCTATTGAAGATGACATGTACTTGTTGTCCCAGTTACCATCTTCGAATATAATGACTTTCAAAGGGTACGAGATAAATGGGAATACATTTTACATGGTCGCCCAAGATAAGAAGAGCACCAACCAAAACAGTGGTGTCTGCTTTGATGCAGCAACCAAGACGGGAAAGGAAACATATTATGGTTACATAGACATATGGGAACTTGACTATGGATGTGGTTTGAAGGTCCCTTTGTTTCGGTGCAAATGGGTCAATATGACACGAGGCGGGGTAACGGAAGACCCGCAGTACGGAATGACAACAATGGATCTCAATAATCTTGCATATGCAGACGAACCATTCGTCCTAGCCAATGATGTGGCGTAGGTTTTCTATGTGAAGGACATGTCTACCAAGCCGAGAAAAAGAAAAGATAAGGAAGCGAATGCACCATACGATGAGCCAAAGCGCCACATAGTTCTTTCAGGGAAAAGAAACATCGTGGGAGTGGATGACAAGACAGACATGTCAGAAGATTATGAAAAGTTTGATGAAATTGCTCCATTCACAGTGAATATTGACTCGAGCATCCAGTTAAATGATGAAGATTGTCCATGGTTACGGCGCAAAGCGACACACGCGAAGAAAAAGTTTCACACCCAAAGATCCCACTCTGGGATGTGATCGGCTTCACTGTCATCACTTTCTTCTCTAGTGAGTTTCCGGACTTATATATCTGGAAAGTCCCGCTTCGAACAAACCTAAGGGAATCTTTGTAATAGTTAGGGTACTTATGTGTTTTGGCATTTGAAACGCGAAGAAATTTTATGTGGAAACAAATTCTTTCATGCATTTACTGATTTTTTTAGCTAAATGACCCTCAAATTGAAAACACCTCAAATGAACTCTGAAAAGGTTGAAAGTTGGCATGGTATCATCATTTCACCCACATAGCATGTGCAAAAAACTTGAGACGGTTACGACAAAAAATGGATGCACTTCGTGTACAAAATGGACAATCTCTTTCGAAGAATCAGGATTTCAGATGAAAACTCATCTGTTACAAAGGCATTTCATTTTTTTACTTATTACAACTCCAGACATTTTGTCCGTTCAGTATGCACCATTCAAAGCCGCATCATCAATTTCAACCCTTTCTGACTTCATTTGCTATTTTCATGCATTTACTGATTTTTTCAACTAAATGACCCTGAAATGGAAAAACACTTCAAATGAACTCTGAAAAGGTTGAAAGTTGGCATGGTATCATAATTTCACCCACATAGCATGTGCAAAAAAGTAGAGAGGGTTATGGCAAAAACTGGATGCACTTCATGTACAAAATGGACAATCTCTTTCGAAGTATCAGGGTTTCGGACGAAAACTCATCTATTACAAAGTCATTTCATTTTTTAAATAACCTAAGTATTACCAAATTGAATATAATGATAAAACACACTAATATTAAACATAAGAAAAAAGAATCACTGAAAAATCTATTTTTAAAGTTAAGTTATTCACAAACTAGTGATTCACACAAATTTCAAATACTTCAAATTTAAACTATTCAAATTTGAAAACTACCGGCACTAACAGAAAGTTTATAATCTTTTGTACCTAAAGCAAAAATATTCACAAAGAAACTGTAAATACAGCAAAAAACAACTAAAAATAAATAAAAGAAAATAAATAAAGTAGAAAAAAAGAAAAAACTAAAAAAAAGCCCGTCTACTGGGCCACAGCGGCCTACATACGACTAGAAACCCAACCTCTAGTTGGGCAAGGATGCAGGCATGCTAGCCCAGTAGGCCAACAGGGCATCGCAGCAGAGGTAGGCCCAGAAGGCCTACTTTAGAGAGGAGCTCGAGACAGCAGCGGCGGCGGGGCTTATAAGCAGGCGCGGGCGCCCCTCGGCTAGCGAGGTGGGACTAAACTTCTGCGCCCCTCGCCTGGCAGCGCAAAACCTTTAGTACCGGGTCGTGGCTCCAACCGGTACTAAAGGGGGGGTATTTAGTACCGGTTGGAGCCACCACCCGGTACAAAAGGTGTGCTGTTCCCGCCGCTTGGCCTGGCCAAATTTGACCTTTAGTACCGGTTGGTGGCTCCAACCGGTACTAAAGGTCATCCCTATATATACAACACTTACCAAAATTTCAGTTTCTTCTCCTCTCCTTCTTCGACCCCGTCGCCGTCGCCGCCCCCGTCGCGCCTCCCCGTCGACTCCGCGCCGCCCCCGTCCCCGTCGCATCGTCACCGTCGACTCCGGGCCGCCCCATCGCCGCCGCGTCGTCATCGTCGACTCCGCGCCGCCCCGTCGCCGTCCACTCGCCTCATCGTTGCTGTCGCCTGGACCTCGCCGTCACCGTCGCCACGACCTCGCCCGCGCCGTGAGCCCCTCTCCCCCCTCTCCTCCCTCCAATCGAAGCCGCCGCGCCGCCGGCGCCGTAGGTGTACACACGCGCACATACACCACACACACACACACAATTTTTCTGTTTTAGCTATAGATGTTTTTCTGTTTTTAGTTTTTAGTTTTTTTGTTTTTTCCTGTTTTTTATACAAAGGTTTTAGACGAATTAATTAATTAGATTAGATAAATGTCAAAGGTTTTAGATGAATTAATTAATTAGATACTTT
Source organism: Triticum aestivum (assembly GCF_018294505.1). Classification (NCBI taxonomy): domain Eukaryota; kingdom Viridiplantae; phylum Streptophyta; class Magnoliopsida; order Poales; family Poaceae; genus Triticum; species Triticum aestivum. The sequence goes on from NC_057799.1 coordinate 121,185,723, forward strand.
TAGTTCTAGATATATTAATGTTATAGAAATGTTAGTTATATAAACATGTTAGAAATGTTAGAAATTTTAGCAATGTTAGTTTTAGCTAGATGAATTAGATTGATTTCAAATTATTAGACGATGATCGATTTTTTTATTTTCTTATAATTTTAGTTATAGAAATTTAGAATTTGCATATAAGAAATCACAATCCAATCATTTAAAAAATGTTACTTTTGCGGCATATAGTATTTGTTCTCGACGATGCCCGACCCGCATCCTCGACGTCGACTCGTTCGTGACGACGTCCTGCTTCAGAGGACCCATGTCCGGGACTGGGCTCCGCCGGGCTGGCACTGGGAGGTGCTACCTTGAGGGGCTCACCACTTGGTGAGGAACCCGACCCCGGGTCCCGTCGTCGACCCTGAGCTCCTTTGGTGGTGTTCGCGTGGGCCACTTTCGGTGCGGAGGGAGCCGGCCCTGCCGGAGGTGGTGCGTCGCCGTGTTAGGGAGGAGGACGAGCATGTCCGTTGCTACATGGCTGCTATGGACGTCAGATTCTCCAATACCTGGCAGGTTCTTTGGGAAGATGACCGGAGCTATGATCCTATGATGGTTCCTTCTCTTTGGGTGTCCACCGCCCGCGCCTCAGGAACCGCGAGTGGCCTAGATTATTCTGTAGTATTCGATCTTTATTAGCTAGCTAGCTAGTGATGTATTCGATATATAATATTCGAGACGATGTATTCGAGATTATATATTATTCGAGACGATGTATTCGAGATTATATATTATTCGAGACGATGCATATTATGTACTATGATTCAGTTTTTCCTTATTGATTGCATGCATGCATTGTAATTTGAATACTAAATTGTTTTATATTTCTTCTGGATTAGTTAAATAAAGGCTATGGCGGACAATACCGGCAGAGAGGGAGAAGAGGCCCTGTTCGAGATGATACGCTCCCCTCGCGGGCCAGATGATCAGAATGAAGAAGATGACGGCTCCCAATATCTGAACAATACCGGGCAGGGTGATGATATGATATTCGATTGCGACGACCGAATTGATGAAGTCATGAACTATGATTATGATGACGCCGAAAATGTTGATCTTGAAATAACAGAGACTGACGAGGTATATTTATATAAGCAGGCATTTGGTGATCATCACATGTTTTAAATGATTTCAAGATATATTAACGAATCGATCTTTCTTCTTTCAGCCCTCCGGATCGAGCAAATCTTCAGGCAGCAGGACAGTGCGAGGCCTGGGCAAAAAGTTGAAGGAGGGCATAAAGTACAACATCGATGCCATCAGAACTAATGGCGAACCACTAGTGCCTAAGAACATTGCGAACAAGTTCGTTCGTCAGTGCGGAGTTCTTGTGAAGGACCAACTCCCGATCTCCCTTCAAGAATGGAAAGAGCCAGCAAAGAAACGTCCAGATCTTACTTTTGTCGAGGATAGAGCAAAATCTCTGCTTTGGAAAAAACTGATGGAACATTTCACCTACCAGATCATTTCACAGATGCAGATGTGCAGAAAGTCAAGGACGTTGCTCTTAGGAAGATGGCAATTGTATTCAACAACCACAAGAAAACTGTATGGGCCAAATATGTCAAAGGAGGAAAGAAGACTCCAGAATTCAAGGGAACACTGGAGAAGCAAAGAGAACACTGGCCTGCTTTCGTGAAATTCAAGGAATCTGAATTATCTAAGGAACGGTCGAGAAAAAACAAGGCCAATGCCAAAAAAAAGGAGCGGTTCCATAGGCTGGGGCCAGGTGGCTACGCGATGGCAATGCCTAAGTGGGATAAGTCTGAGCAAGAGATGCAGGATGCATAGGTCACTCCAGTTACATTGAGCTGGCCCCTCAGGTGCAGAACTTGGTTCTATGCGCATGGGGGGGCGTTGGACCCGAAGACAGGCCATGTTTCGAAGAAGGCATGTCTTAAAGGAGCCGAAGATAAGTTACTTGAAGCAATAGAAGATGCTCGAAAGGGGGTGTTCACGCCCAACAGAGAGAACGACGAGCTTACGCGTGCCCTGGGAAATCCTGAACACCCGGGAAGAACATGAGGCAAGGGCGTTGTTCCGTGGTATGAGGGCTTTTCGGACTGGAACGCCGACTACAGAAGCCATGCGAGAAGGAAGATGGAGGAGGAGAAGAAGAGGAAGTTGGAGGAGGAGCAGAGGAAGCAGGAAGCAGAACGCCTTCAAGGCCTAGAATCAGCGCACGCGGACTTGGCACTCAAATTCCAGCGGCAATAGCAGCAGATCGACTCACTTAGCCAGGAAAGGGGGTCTGAGCAGCGGCAACAGCTAGCGGATGATCTAGCATTGGATACCACCGTCCCATCCATGCCGAGAAGTAGCGTGGGTTCCGCCCCGGGCGACACACTGCTGGATAGATACCCTATGGATGACATCATGGAGAACACTAACTATGAGCTACACTTCAAAATGAAGAACATATCCATGAAGGTGGCGGACGCCGTTGCTTATACAAATCACCCCGAAGCAACCTTCCATTGCAACCCGATTCCAGCCGGCTATGCTCGTGTCGTGGTTGATGAGGTGGTGGACCAATATTCGGGGCTAGAGCTTGACATTCCTGGAGGTGACGAGGAGCACACACTGGGAGAGGCCATACATCGTATCATCCTATGGAGAAAGGATTGCATCATCTTTCGAAGGCCACCGACACCGCGTCAGCCGACTCCTCCTCGAAGTTCGCCACCACGTCAGCAGACTACCGCTCCTCCAAGTCCACCAACGCATCAGGCCACTCCTCCTCCTCCAAGTCCGGCATAGCGTCAGGCCACTCCTCCTGCTTCAAGTCCGGCACAGCATCAGGCCACTCCTCCTGCTTCAAGTCCGACACCGCGTCTGGCCACTCCTCGTGCTCCAACTCAGCCACATCAGCCGTCTCCGCCGCCTCAGCAATCGCGGAAGAGAGTCGCCGCAGCTATGGTGCGTAGCGGTACAAGTCGAGGTAGTACAGGAGGTACAGGCGGAGGCAAGCGATTTCAATATGGTCCAAGCCTCGCGCCTCTTCCGCAGAGGCCTTACGACCTGACCGAGGAGCAAAACGCAACCATAGTGAAGGCCCAAGTGGACGCCCATTTTGGACCGAAAACGCCACCGCCGCCAAGGGAGAAAGTGCCTGAGGATAAGATTGACCACTTTATTCGTATGTCTAAAGCACCAGCTCCCAAGCCTGTTGACTCAGACTATGAGCACCAAATCAGGAAGGCACATCGAGCACGACAAAAGAAGGAGTCGAGCTCGAGCTCGAGCCAAGCAGCTGGAAAAAAATGCGGGAAAACCGACGAGCATAGAAGGCAGGCTGAAATGCTCAGTATCACTGTTGGACAACTCCTCGAGATTGAGCCCATGTCTCCGCTTAGAGAGGAGGACATAAAACGGAAATATGTCCGCGGCGAACCTTTGGTCGAGCCTGAGGAGGTCAAGAACCTCCCAACGAGAATGTATGAATTGCATGATTGGTACATGAAAATTATCAAGAGTTCCAATCGAGAGGCCCTCATGGTGAACGTCAAGGAAGAGCATTACTTCCATAAGCTAGCTATGTCCGTTGAGTATTCAGAACTATTTCAGTTATTCAATCAAGACGCACTCGACAAATCTCTCGTCAGTTGCTATTGTCTGTAAGTGATTTCTTTCTGTAATTGAAGTCTCAAGCTAACTGTACTGCTCATAGATCGATCATTATATGTAATTATCCTCACTATATTCTTTTCTGTGGTATTATGCAGCATGAAGATGTATGAAATGAAAAAACTAGACGCTATGGCATTGGGTTCATTGACCCAAATACCATTAATGAAGACACATGGAAATTGGAATGGTATAAAGCAGATGTAGAGAAAAACATGCTAGAGTTCTTGAAGCGCCTCAATACCAATGAAGATATATTACTTCCTTACAACTTCCTGTGAGTCACACTGTCTTGTACTACAAATTCTGTTTTTTGCTTACTAGCTAGCTAGATGTTAATAATTAAGTGTATAGGGTTTAGGGTATAGTTGATGAGTGTTATGCACATGCCCGCTTAATTAAGACATGCAAATGTGTGCGCATGCAGTTACCACTGGATCTTGTTTATCATTAAAGTAAGGAAAAGTCGAAGTACTGGACTCACTACTTAAAAAACAAAGTGACTACTCAATCTTGAAGGAGATAGTCGATAGGTAATTTCAATCATTATTAACTATATGTCGGCCTCTTTAGTTTGTCATTTCCTGATATCAACTATTTAATAACTCCTTTATTCATTTTCTTTGCCGGCGGGCAGGGCTTGGGAAAAGTTCATCAACGTGACTCCAGGCAAATGGCAAAAAAATCTGTATTGGTATCGACCCAAGGTAAGTAATTAAGTAGTACTAGCTAGCTACTATCTCTTTAATTCTTATTTCAATACCATTATAATTATCATGCTTGATTAATTATTATCTGATTAAATTTCTATTCTCGTAAAGGCCCTGAAGCAGGCGCCGGGGACTGAAGTGTGTGCATACTACGTTTGCGAGAATATTTGCATGATGGCGTCCGAAAGGAGCGGATCTGATAGACAGCTATGAGTACGTTTGCCAGAAAACTATTCACAATTTTTACATCATTATCGATATCTAATCACACAACTAATACATGCATATTAATCTCCTTCTGAAAAGTTCAATGAGATGCGGGATCAGCTCCTACCAATGGAGCGCATACGAGCACTTCAAGAGAAAATAGCGGGATTTTTGCTCGACCAGGTCATAGATCCCAAAGGAGAATACCATTACCCGCTACCGCCCCATGAATCACTCCTAATTGTCATCGTGCTCCGAAGGCACCAAGGCGTCTAAGAACCCCGAGTTGTTGAAGAACCTTGCCTCATTGGTTGCTGATGCAGAGGACTTTGACTGTCCAATTTGCTTGTCTTCTCCATCAAACACTGTTATAACAAGCTGCACTCACATATATTGCCAAACATGTATCCTAAAAATCCACAAGAAGACCTCTTTATTGCTCCGGCGGTACAACATCCTGATGACGATGACCCGGGCAGTCTTGACTCTGACAAACCTCTCTCTTCGAAGGTGCAAGCCCTGCTGGAGCTACTGAAGCGTTCGCGGAAGGAAGACCCTTTATCAAAGTCTGTCGTGTTTTCTCAGTTCCAGAAGATGTTGATTCTGCTCGAAGGGCCACAGGCTTCAAAATAGTACGTCTTGATGGCACCATGAGCGTGAAAAAGAGAACAGACGTTATAAAGCAATTTGCGGTCGTCTGCCCGATGCTCCAACCGTACTGCTGGCCGGCCTGAAGGCTGCAGGAGCTGGTGTGAACCTAACAGCGTCATCGACGGTGTACCTGTTTTGACCCCTGGTGGAACCCCGGGACGGAGGAGCATGCCATGGACCGGGTGCACCGGATCGGGCAGAAGAAAGCGGTGAAGGTGGTGCGGCTTATCGCGAAGAACATCATCGAGGAGAGGGTCCCGGATCTCCAAGAGAGGAAGAAGCGGCTGACAGCGGCGCGTTGCCAAAATTGGCGTCAGCGGACTCAGGTCGAACCCAGCGTGCTGGGGGGCGACCGAGGGCGTCGGGGGAAGAAAAATGGCGTGAAAACAAACCACGTCAGACTCCCCCTGTGTGGCCCGCCGAGTTAGCGACTGTGCTTCGTCGTCCTCATCACCTTGCCTCGGCTCCCGCACAATTCAATGATGTCGCCGGTCAGCTTTCGATCAGGACTGGCCGAGCAGTCCAATCGACTATGCGACGCAGTAATGGCGAGCCACCGCCACGCGTCCCCGCCCTTTTCCGTCCGCGTCTACACTGTTCCCGCCCTCTCGCTGCTATAAAAGCCAACCTGCGCCGCCGCTCGCCGATGAAGCCGAAGAAGGAGCCAGCGACCGTGGTGAAGCAGGAGCACGAGGACATGTCCGCCGACCTCAAGAGCAGCCTCGCCTGGTTGTGCGTAGATTACATGGCGCGGGAGATGGAGCGCCAGCGCCCTGCTCTAGAAGAAATCGCCGGGCGGCACCGCGGCCGCGACCTGGGCCGCGTCGTCGTGCTCGACGATAGCGACGAGGTGGTCACTGGCCGAGCAAGCCGTTCCACGGCGGCGATCCAGGGCAGGGTTGCAGCCACGCCGCCCCGAAGGACGAGCCGCCGAGCAACGGCGACGACGACGACGCCGGTGATGACTACACCGTCCTTTACAACCTCCTCCGCATGAAGTAGGCATAACTTTTTATGTTTTTACCTATGTTTTTTTCAGTTCGCGAAAATATCAATGAAATCGCCTATATTTCGTCAAAATTGACTGAATTCGTAGAGTTTGGGTTTTTTTAATTATTTCTTTTGCCTTCTGCCATTGCGTTCGCGGCTAGGAATCGGTGCCCCCCGACACCAAAAATTTCACCGGCGATGCCCCAAAAGGCGCTATTTTCACCCGAAAAACGCCCTTGGGGGGTTGAACGGATGGAGATGCTCTTATGCTGGGATTTCAGCCATAGTCTGATAGACTTGTAGTTTTGCCCTACGCTGCGAGTCCTAGTGCTTGTTGCTGCATGCATGTAATTTTGTCCCGTGCGGTGAACATGCATGAGCGCAAGGGGGAGGGAGACCCGTTTTGCAGAACCTGTGGTTATAGCATCTCGTATCAGTGTAGGAGTAGGGAATAGGAGTGTAGGAAATTCCTGCATACATACATAGGTGTATGAATATGTATGCCTGTGAATGTGGTGCTGCTACACAGTAAACAAGTCCAGTTAATGTTATGAAGGGGTGGTGAAAGATACCATGCTTTGTAATTTGCTGGTCGTTTCTTGATGGTATTATCTTCTAGTAAAATCCATGGTTTTACTCTTCTGATTTCTTCAAGATTTTTGAAGCAGGTAAACAAGGGTCGGGTCAATTTGGTGATCACTCATTTAGTCATTTTAGTGGGAGTGCAGTTTCCTGATTCGTGAATCATGAAGCAGTAGAAAGGATGCAGAGCCTGAGGCAGCACAATTTGAGTGTGTATGCTTGCATAGATAAATTTGAGGTTTGCATGGGATTGGCTAGGAGGAGCCATCTGAAAGAGAATTTTCTGATCAGATTTCTTTTGATCTTGAGTGTTTTTCTTTTCTGTAGTCAGAATCTCTTCGCAAGCCCATGTTGGTTTTCCTCTGCAGCAAGCCTCCCCTCTGCTTTTTTCACGCTGCCATTGCATGTTCAAAGGGTCAAAGGTAAGGCAGTATGATGACTTGATGAGGCGCCCGGAATAGTAAAACTTGCCACTGTCATCACTCATTTTCGCTGAGAGAGATGCATCAGTTTCAGACTCGCCGTACCGGAGGGAGGAAGCTACGCGGAAGGCTCCGGCCAAAACAGCTCTACTTGCATTGCACAAGCCTCGGCCTTGCCTTTGGGAACAGTACGCGTTTCGTCTGCTCAGTCCTCCTGCGCTGCTACAAGCACCACCATCGCCGGTTGCCAACGCTCCCTCCCACCAGACCGCGCACGGACCGAGACCGGCAATGGCGAGCTCGGCGCCTCCCTTCCTCCTCCACCTCCTCCTCTTCGTCCTCGTCGCCGCCGCGGCGGCCTTGGAGGAGCGCCCGCGCGTCACCCCCACCTTCATCCAGTGCCACCCGGCGCAGGCGCAGGCAACCGCCAACGCCAGCAGCGCCAAGAACTCCACGGCGTTCCAAGCCAACGTGATGCCCCTCCTCGCCAAGGTCCCCTCCGCCGCCGCGCCCACGGGCTTCGCGTCCCTGCGCTCCGCCGGAGTGGTCGGACGCGACCGCGCGTTCGGCCGCGGGCTCTGCTTCGGGTACGCCACGCCGTCCCGGTGCCGCGAGTGCCTGGCCGCCGCGGCCAGGAAGCTCGCCGACGCCTGCGGCGCCCGCGGCCGGCGCGCCGGCGTCTGGACGGACGGTTGTTTCGCGTCTTACGCCGACGCGAACGGCTCCTCGCCCTACTCGGACAGCTTCCGCGCGCGCATCATCTCCGGCGCCGACGCGCTCACCACCAGCACCTCAACCGAGCTGCAGAGCCTCGCCGACCTGGCGTGGCGCATGGGGCCGGCCGCGTCTACCAGCGCCGGGATGCAGGTGGCCGTGGACTGGACCGCCGCGGCGAGCGACTACAGGAAGAACAGCACGGTGCGCGTGCTGGCGCAGTGCGCGCGGGACCTCACGGCGGAGGAGTGCGCGTGGTGCGTCCAGTACTCGGCGCGGGTGGCGGAGACCTGCGCCTGGTCCTGGTGCCCCCGGCACTCGGCGCGGGCGGGGGACACCTGCTGCTGGGGCCTCGACGCGTGGCGCGACGGCGTGGCGGGCGCCGTCGTCGGCTTCGACTGCTACCTGCGCTTCGACGTCGCCGTCGCCACCGCCGCCGCCACGTCCACTGCACCGGCGCGGGTGCCCCTGCTACAAAGGCTCGGTGAGCAGAGCACGCTGCACGCTCTTGCCTTCATCTTCTTGGCTATGGTTTGATTGGAGCAACGAACCGGCCGCTGGGCGATCTGCAGCAACAAGGTACCACTCCGGTAGTCTAGTCCAGGACAAGAGTCAAGAACCGGCCGCTGCGTCGTCTGTGAATAATCGTGCACTAAGTAGTAGGAGTACTAGTACCGACTGTTGATGCCGGAGTGGACGATCAAGAAACGATAATCAAGCCTAATTAGTCGTTCCGTACCGCGCGTCCGCCGACGCGTAGTGTGTTCCGCCGCCGGGGCGAGCATTTCCCGGCGAGGTCCACCTCCAACACCTGGGATCATGTGCCACAAGTACAGGAAGGCGTACAGGGGGCTTGCTTTTTTTTGACATGGCTTGGTTCTTTTTTTGGGAAAGGAAGTGACCAAGTGGACGCAGAGTTTCTGTACCGAGCTAAAATGAGTTTGGTAAACAGTAAAATCAAAACAAAATCTATAAAAAATTAAAGGGTCTGGCTAGGAATCAGCCGACTGAGACTTCGACGTCAGCGTACATTTTTTATGGCGCAGCACTTGTTTTCAGCCAGGTTTTGTTACTTTTTCTAGAGGAACTAAGCCAGATTTTGCTCTACGCATCGCTGCTTGTTTCTCCACTCGCGATCGTTGCATGGGCCTGCAGATCGGCCCATTTTTCTTCTTTCGCATTGCACGTCACGTGCTCGTGCTATGTTCCTTCTCTTTTTTTAGATCAGTGTTCCTTCTCTTCTTTTTTTAAGATCTATGTTCCCTCTCTTCTCTGTGTACTTCTCGCATATTTTTTCTCATCATTTTTTAAAATGGGTTTGAGTCGTATAAAAATATATTTTATGACAAAGAAGTAAAATATCAAAAATGGAAAAAAGAACACAAAATATAATTCCTACTCTCCATATCATCTTGCTCGCTCTTTGTTTTTCGTATCATTCTTCAAAAAACAATTTGTATTGTAAAAAGGATCTTTCATGTTAAAAAAATTAAAAACAAAATTAAAAATCTCAGTCGCATGTAGGGTCTGTCTAGGTCTTCATTGACTGAGACTTCGTGAAGACTCAGTCGACTGATGACATCAGCATACGTATATGACATCAGCACAGGTACAAACCAGACCTGCTTCGTTTATGTGACTGTTTGTGTGTTTTTGCTGTTATGGGCTGGCTTTGTACTTCTACTGGGCCTTTATCTCATCTTTTTCTTTTCCCTGCGATCTGTTGCTTTTTGCCGAATTTTTTCCTCTTCTTGTATTTGGGCTGTACGACTGCAAATATAATATGTGTTTTGCTATCCAGCTACAACCTCAGCGTTTCTCAAAAAAGCTACAACCTCAACGAGTGAGGTAACTTTTTTTGTTCAAATCATAGCATTTTTTTCTGGAAAAATTCTTGTATATGCAATACAGTGCATGCTTGTAGTGTTTTTTTAGATGGGCATATAACTAATTGTCATTTGTCGTTCATAAAAAAATACAAAGGATTTGAACACAAAGAAACGATATTGAAGAAACAATAATAATTTTGTGCTTCCTATTGCTTGCTGACGAGCTATGAAGTTGCTGCCCGCGGTTGTTAAAGTACGTAAGGACAAAGGACAACACACACAGGTATATATAGTGTATACATCATTTTTGTTACATGAACAATTTCAAAAAATTACATGAACATTTTTTAAGAACCGTGAACAGTTTTAAATTTTATGGACAGTTTACAATAAATATGAATTATGTTTTCAAACACATAAATACTTTTTACATGAACATTTACTAAGAATTGCATGAATAATTCTAGAAAATGTTTCATCGCGTATTGAAAAAATGTTCACCGCATATCGGAAAAGTGCTCAATAATTATTTTTAGAAAAAACTTGAACATGTATTTTTTAAATATTCATATACACACAAGGAAATATATTTCTACTAATGGGAAATGAAAATCATATTAAAGGGGGGAAAGAGCAAATTAACCAGATAAACAAGCGGAAAAAAATAAAAATAAAAATAGAGAAAGGAAAATTAAAAATGAAAAACAAAGGATAAAAACAGAAAAGGGGGAAAAGGAAAAGGGGAATGAGAAGAAAAACTGAAGTTAAAAAATCAGGAAACAAATTCACAGTTGCAGTCTTGTTGTATCGCTCGCATTTGCGGGATGATTGTGACACATGCAGTTGAAGGTTTAGCGGTATACATGCAAGTGGCTAATATCCCTTGGCGCAAGTTGCAGTCGAGCACAACACTTGCAGTTGCGTGCCTAGTGACAGACATGCAACTGCCGCCCTACCCCCGATAAACACCACAGAGTTGCAGTCGGGGTGATACTTGCAGTTGCATGCCTAGTGGTAGACATGCATCTGCCACCAACCATTGACAAAAATACCACAAACCGCATAGTTGTAGTTGTGTTGCACACATGCACTTGTACTCAGGGACGACACTGGCAGTTGCGTGTCAAGTGGCAGACATACAACTGTCCCTCCCCACTGGCAAACACCATAGAGTTGCAGTCATGGGCGACACTTGTAGTTGCATGTCTAATGACAGACATGCAACGGTCCCTTCCCCGACAAAACACCACAAGTTTGTAGTAGCGTCGAAGACATGCAGTAGCACTCCGGGGAAAACTTCCGATTGCGTACATTTTAAGACGACATGCAACTGCCCCCTCCCCACCAACAAACGACACAGAGTTGTAGTCGGGAGACGAACTTGCGATTGCATGCCTAGTGACAAACATGAAACTGCCCTCTTCCAGCAAAACACCACAGAGTTACAGTCGCATTGAAGACATGCAGTTGCACTCGAGAATGACACTTACAGTTGCATGCCTAGTGATAAACATGCAATGCCCCTCCCCCGACAAAACACCATAAAGTTGCAGTTGCATTGAAGACGGGCATTTGCACTTGGGGGCGACACTTGGAGTTACGTGTCTAATAGTAGACATGCAATTGCCCCTCCCACCGACAAACACCACAGAGTCGAGGGCGACATTTGCAGTTGCATGCCTACTGTCAGACATGCAACTACCCACCCCTCTCCTGTCATGCTCCGACAAAAAAAGGTCAATTGCAGTTGTTTGGGTAGAGTACATGCAATTGCATTCTGGGGCAACACTTGCAGTTGCATGCCTAGTGTCCGACATGCAACTACCTTACTGCGCCCACACACACTCTCCCGCCGCCCTCCAGCAAAACAAGGGTCGATTGCAGTTGAGGGTGACAGTTGCATTTGCATGCCTAGCGTCAGACATGCAATTGCGGCCCCCACCCCCCGCCACCTCTCCCGCCGCCCACTGACAAAACAAAGGCCAGTTGCATTTGGATGTGTCGGCATGCAGTTTCACTCGAGGGTGCAATTGCAGTCGGGGGCGACACTTGCAGTTGTGTGCCTACAGTCAGACATGCAACTACGCCCCCCTCCCGATGTCCTCCGACATAACAAAAAGACTAGTTGCAATCGGGTGGGTAGGCATGCAGTTGCAGTCAAGGATGACACTTGCAGTTGCATGCCTAGTCTGCAACTACCGATGACACTTGCAGTTGCATGCCTAGTCTGCAACTACCCCCTCTCCTGCCGCCCATCGACAGAACAAAAGTCAATTGCATTCGCTTTTAGACATGCAGTTGTAGTCAAGGGCGACATTTGCAATTGCATGCCTTGTGAAAAACATGCAACTACCCCTCCCCTCTTCCACTGTTCTCCGATAGAACAAAGGTCAGTTGTAGTCGAGGGCGACACTTGCAGTTGCATGCCTAGTGTTATGTATGCAACTTTACGGTGCGCTTGTGAAAAAAAACATAGCACATAAACACAATAAAAAATTATTTTTAGGTAATACACAAAGAAACAAAGTAAAAAAATATAGACAAGATACAAATAAGCAAATAAAACAAAAGTCCATGTAGAAAAGGCAACGACAACTCAGAATAAACAAAATTAACACAACAACATGTGAGAATAAAAATTGTTCATGTGTGTCAAAATGTAGTTCTTAAAAAATTGAATGTTCCATATTTCCTAAACAAGAAAGATAATAAATAAAAAATGGAAATACAAGTAAAGAAATAAAAGGAAAATCTAATAAAAATAAATGAAAAAAGAAAGTTAAAAAGCTAGACAAGTACACGTGTATACTGTATACATACACATAGAGTCAGCTGCCCCATTAACTTTCTTTTTCTGTACATACACGGTGCACACAACCCAGCAAAAAAGAAGAAGAAAACATACAAAGATTTACATGGACAGCTATGACAATATAAAAACAGAAAAGCACAAGAGAACGAGCTGCAAGCCACAATCCACAACCCACGTAGCGGAAGGCATACTATGCTGCTGCCAGCCTCTCAGATAGGGAAAGCCTAGTGTGTTTTGAAAAAGAAAACACATCAGCGACTGAATACAGTTCGATGAAACTTGGCGGCTAATCTCGTCGACTGAGACTTTGTAAAGTCTCAGTCGACTGATTTTTAGCGTTCCCCTTGCATGTAAGAGATGCAACCGGCCACCGCCGAGGGGAGTTGCGTGTCAAGGGTTAACATGAAACTGAATAAAAAGGGCATACAACACCCCCACCTCATTTACCCCCCCACCCCCACACACAAAGTTGCAGTTGTGCTGAAGACATGCAGTTGGAGTTCGTGTCGACATATGCAGTTGTCTGTCTAGTGGAGGACATGCAACTCTCCCCCTTGACCGACGAACCACTACTAAGGTGAAAATCGTGTTGGAAAATGTGCGGTTGTAGTCAGTAGTTGTGTGCCTAGTGGCAAATATGCAACTACCCCCTCCCTCGGACAAAACACCACATAGTTACAGTGGGAGGCAACACTTGTAGTTGCACGCCTAGTGGGCAGACATGCAACTGCCCCTCCCGACAAAATACCACACAGAGTTGCAGTCAGGTGAGGCACTTGAAGTTGCGTGCCTAGTGGCAAAAAAACTGTCCACTCACCCCGAGAAAAAACATCACATATGGTTGCAGTCGGGGCAAGACTTGCAATTGCATGCCTACTGGCAGACATGCAACTACCGCTTTTCGAAAAAACACCACAGAGTTGCAGTCACGTTGAAGACATGAAGTTATAGACGGGGGGCAATACTTGCACTTGCATGCCTAGGGATGAACATGCAACTACCACTCCTAGAAAACAACTTAGAGTTGCAGTCAGGGGCGACACTTGCAGTTGCGCGCCTAGTGGCAGACATGCAACTGCCCTCTCCCCCCAAAAAATAACATCACATAGTTGCAGACGTGGGCAACACTTGTAGTTGCATGCCTAGTAACAGACATGCAACTGCCCCTTCCCAACAAAACAACATAGAGTTGCAGTCACATTAAAGACATGCAATTGCAGTCAGGAGCAATACTTGCAATTGCATGCCTAATGATTGACATGCAACTTCGATTCCTAGAAAATACCTCAGAGTTGCAGTCAGGGGTGACACTTGCAGTTGCGTGCCTAGTGACACATATGCGACCACCTCACTTTCCCGACAAAAACACCACAGAGTTGCAGTCGGTGGCAACACTTAAAATTGCATGCCTGGTGGTAGACATGCAACAATCCCTCCCGACAAAACACCACAAAATTGTAGTTGCATTATAGAGAAGCAATTGTAGTCGGGGGTGGCACTTTAGTTGCATGCGTCCCTAGTGTCAGACATGGAACTTTCCTTCCTCCACAAAAAAACACGACATATTTTTTTTTGGGGGGCAACACTTGCAGTTACATGC